>NC_092634.1:10410247-10505906 GCF_039555335.1 Amphiura filiformis
GACATATTCTTAAAGTGTATGTAGCTGGGAGGAAAAGCCGACGATCAATTGAAAATTTTGACCTTTCATATTGAAGATATGGATTGTATTTCCCAAAAAGACCTTTTTTGGGGGGGGGGGGAAATCCATATCTTCAATACGAAAGGTCAAAATTTTCAATTGATCGTCGGCCTTTCCTCCCAGCTACATATACTTAAAGAATGTATCATTAAATTTATAAAATTTACTTCGAGGACTGTTTATATAAAAATATCAATTTTAATGATTTGTCATAAAATGTGTATTACATTGCGAATTTCAAAAAATCAAAATTATTTGATATATCGACATTCTTAGTATTCAGAATGCAATTCGATATGTCTGATGTGCTCTAATGTCCCACAATAAATACTGTCCAAACGTTCATACCCCAGCCCTTAACATAAAATGACATTAAGGGCGCTAACACCACTAATGAAGCGCCTTGGTTGAAATGCACGTGAAAATTAATGTCTTTCTTTGCTCAATTTGAGGCCTTTTTGGCTCTCATAGTTGCCTGATGTACCCGTTACATTTTATTAAGAAACAAGGTAGTATAGTTTCTTCCATTGATTTTGCAATAGCGCTCCAGGAGGGGGGGCTCAGAGGGGCTTTCAGATTTATGCGGTGGGGGGGGCTTAATGGCTAAAATCGCCAAAAACCGCCTGATTTTACATATCCCTCTAGCATTGGTTGTCAGTAGATTGCAGTCACTCCTCATCAAGTGTTGACAAAGACAACAGTGGTTGTTGAAACTTACACAGTAAGTGCATTTTCTTGGATCAGATACTACGAACTCTGGTTTACTAGTTTACTCTACCGATCCTGATGAATTTGTTCAATCAATAACGATATCTGGGGACCAATCACAAGCCAGATTCATTTAAAGATGCATTACATCATGACCAATTTTAGTTAGGCCAGAAATTGGCCTAACTCTCCATAGAACTCGTGTTAAAAAGTTATCCGCAATCCAAAGTCAGTAGTCCACTTGGGAAGCTAACAAACAGAGGGCGACGGTGACTGAAAAGATTAGATGTAAAAATCTATCAATTGTGCACAAATAATAATCAGAGTTTTAAGCTTAAATGCAATAGCCAGAAACACAATTGGCAAGTGGAGTATGGAGAAGTCTAGCTACACCCTGGAAGGGAAAAAAACAGTATTTGAAACGAGGAAATGTGCAATATGACTTAATGTAATACATTAGAAAAGGCTTAAAAGGCAACTATTATGCCCTGATTCATATTTAATCATCATTTAGGCCTGTAAATTAGATTGTCTGTGTAAATTTAGCAGGATCCGACTTTTTATGACGACTTTCAAAATGTGTTACATTTCAGAAACACCAAGCTGTTTGTGAGGTGGCGTTAGCTGTATGGGTTATAGGTTGAATTTTTTACAATATTTCTGGAAAAAAAAATCCTGAAATCCATAATTATATTAATTTTTACAATGGATGTCGTCATCTGACCTTCTGCTTGCAGAAAGGGAAGTTTTGAAGAACTGAGTTGTTTTCCGGCCCCTGTCTGTACAGAAAGTCAGTGGGGGTTATTTACTGGTGTGCACCCTAAAAGGCCCTTGTCATAACCAATGGTGGCGGCATGATTTTTCCGTGCATGAGGGTTTAGGGAAAATTAAATTATATGTCTAAACTTGAGGTTGCATGTGTAAAACATGGTCTTTTTTAACGCATGTTTGGGGTATTGAAATGATATTTTTTTGGCTTGCACAATCATGGTAAAGATCCATGTCATACATAAGAGATTATAGGACATACAATACTTGGTAGGCCTAATGATAATGCGTAAACTTTGTACCTGTTAGGGAACTGAAATCAGACTGAAAACACAAACGTCATTCGAGGCTCTGTCTCACCAGTTGCATTTACAAGGCCCTTGTTATAACCAGTGGTGGCGGATGATATTTTTCTGGGGGGGGGTAGGGTCACACAAGGTTCTGAACAGAAACGTCACATACGGACCAACCCACACTACCGAGAACCGCGAATGCCGAGAACCGCGAAAGCCGAGAACCGCTCTAGTTTTGTTGTTGTCTTTGTTTCTGTTGTTGTTAATGTTTTGTGTGTGTTTTCTTTTGTGTACACTACCATGATGCCCTGAACTAGTCTATAAATATCCAAATGTAATAATAAACCAATCTTGCAAGTGGTTCCAAAATTTGATGGTTTACAGTTGCTTCATTTACTTTAGTCTTAACTCTCTTCACACGGGTGTCGACTGGTTATAAAAAAATAATTTTAATTTAAAAATTTCAGAAATGTAAATTTTCATGACCATATTTGGAATCAGCATGAAAAATGCATTAAAATGAGTACAAACAAGCCTAGTATTGGTTCAGTAGTTCTTAAGATAGCTCTTGATATTTTGAGAAAATATTTCAAAACTTCAACTTTTTCTGTTAAAGCGCATGGCTAGTACGCAGAGCAAGTTGCATTATACTTTCATATTCAGGCATCTGTTGTTTTTTCTTTAGACCATGGAGCAAAAGTTCTTTGATCTCTTGATTGTCCATCAGTGCTTGGTCAATCTTTATTATAAAATATCAATTAAAGGAGTTTCATGATTTTAGTATCCTCTTTTTATGGTATGTTTCAGTATGGTAGTTTTAGTAGATATCTACAAAACAAACTTATTCCCAAAATTTCAGACGATTCAGATTTCAAGTTGGTGTGTTACATATCATTATGTGTATTACATAGACTCCATTGGCCATAACATAATATAAATTTGACTATATTTTTGCTAAGCAAATGAATCAGCAAGAAATTGTTTGTGCACAATCATTATGTAGCCAAAGGTTTCCAGTGGTATAAAAATGTTTGAGAAAAGTGGGGGATGAGGATATGGATTATGAAATGCCCCTTGGTGGATAGTTCATTATGACAAGTATTGAAGCAGTATCCACGGTCAATCGCAAGATCAAACAAATTTATCTTCAGTGTCTTAGCAGTTTAATAACACATCCATATTTAGTGTGATAATGTAATGTAATGTAATTTAATACAAGAAACTAAAATTATATTCAATGACATACTCTTGAAATAACATTTCTGAATTGACAGTGTGAAAAAAGAAAAATAGTGAAATTATTTCATATCAAAGAAACGGGTCATTGATTAACATAAAAAAAGAACGAAAGAAAATGTCCTTGAGTAGGTTAAGATTTGAAATTAAGATTGACTGAGTGGGAGTTGACATGTTTAATGTGACCCATGTCCCTGTCAACCATTGGTACCCCAAGAAATCTTGTAAGCCTGTCACACTCTTAATTTGACCATTTAAAATATTTCAAAATTGTTTTACTGTAGATAAATGAATCAATCTAAATAGATTGAACAATAGATTAAATTGGAATTTTAGATTAACTCCTACTCTTTTTGTAGACTGATTCACCATGCAATCAAGTGTTACTCCTAATGTAATACTAAATAGCATGTGCTGCCTATGGTTCGGATGTGATTTCAAACTATTTTAGAGTGAACATTTTCAAATTTTTTTTAATTGGAAAGGATTTGTCAAAGGATTGAAAAAGAATGAAAATCAATCCTTTTGGTTGAATCAGAAAATGTTTATTTGATTGATTAAAGAGATTGAAAATTCAAATCATTTGACAGAATATTTAGTCGAAAATGATATGGCCCTAACAGCAATCGTCAAAAGATTGAAAAATCAATCAGTTTGATTGAACATTCAATCAGTTAATTTAAGAGAGCAGTTCTAAACTTAAAATATATTCACCTTGGATTCAGGCATCTCATAGATACCATTTTAATTAAAGATAACTTTTAGCAAATTAAAATGTAAACCATTCAAGGTTCATTTTCATGGTAGAATATACATTTTGTATATAGTTATAGGGTTGCACAAAGAACAGAAATAGTAACATAGTTTGTTTGCTTGTTTACACGATTGATCAGTGAAGAGCTGAACTTGGGTCTTGATGGGTTCATGCTAATTGAGATTGCTCAAGCTAGGCTAGAAAACATTATAAGCATGTTGAACTTTATGGAAAGATAAGAAATTAACAGAATTGATGATAAAGGAAAAGGAAAAGAGGACCTCTACCAACAAATTAAGTGAACAATATTATTTTCACTCTTGGTGTCTGAGGACAGGGAATTTGGTGGAAAAAGTCTCAACTGCCACATAGGTTTATTTAGCCATATTTAAAAATCAATTTTTATGACATTCAACTCATTTTAAAGATTGCATTACATCTTGTTATTCATGAATTTTCTGCCTGGCATGGAATATTTCTGAGGTCAAAGTTCAACATCAAATTTGATGCTACAAAAGGAAGTAAAAAATCTGTGCATATTGATTGTTTTTTCTTCAAGAAATTTATGCCTGTTACTTTCATTTGTATCGATTGAATTTGTTATGAGTATAAATGAGAGAATCTGGACGTGACCAGGCTATAGACAAGGCTATAGACATGCAGTGTTCAGGCAAACAGCTTTTCTAATGTACACCATTTCAATATTAAAGCTGTAATTGTTTTGTGATGCAGCATTTGAACCTGAGCAGATCCTTACCAGCAAATTGGGCTATACCATTTGAAATCCATACACCCCCTATGGAAGACATGATTTTAACCTTCCACATGGGGGGAGGTGTAGATTTCAAATGGAGTCCCATTCAGATAATCCAATTCAAAATTCACCTGCCCTGTGTGGAGGATTAAGGTCATATCTTCCATATGGGGTGTGTGGATTTCGAATGGAATCAACTTCATTTGTCCATATAGGCCTAATGTGTACAGTACAAATTTAGATTTAGGGGGAATTAAGATGTGTGACTATATACAATGTAGATTGACAGCCCTCACTTCTAGACTGCTGCCCTCATTCGTCACGGACTGAGAAACTTGTGTACTAAAAAAGTTTTGGACTTCACAACCAGATTTTGGTTGCATTGAGACTGCGCAGTTGTGTCCAAATTGACCTTTTGACTGCATTTGTTATTGACCACATTTTAAGAACTTCAGAGTGCAATTTTGCCACAGCGGCTCAGTTAACAGGCGTCGATAGGCAGTTTTTGTTATGGCGCACAACCAAAGTCGCACAACAATATTTTTCTGAGTCCAACAAAATATGACGGGTAACATTATTTCAGTCGTCACTACAAGCCAACTAACTAGACCTAGACAACTGATGGATATAGTCTACCTCACATCCTCTTTACCTCATCAAACCTGACATTATGGTATAAGCGGAAAGCTCATATTGTACTCATTACCCGGGTAAAGTTTTATGCCTGATATATGTTCATTTTATATGATGTGTACAAAAACATGGTAACCACCGCTGTAAGTAGGCCTATGTACTATTCTATGGGATATTGTTATACACGTTTTTGCTCTGCATATCAAAAATGCTGAAGCAATGCTCACAATTTGGAAACAGACCATCTTAATGGTTGGCCTCTATGTAAAATAGAAAACACAATATGAAAAAATCTAACCACCCACCTTTTAACCTTTAAAAGTGTTTCTTGCAGTGTATGTTGCCAAGAACAATTCTTCTCAGGCCAGTTATGAAGGGGATACTTAACAGAGAATATTATACCCATTCAGTGAGCAGTTGATCATCAGAAAATTTCCCATTAATTTCCATCTACCATCTAATCACATCTAATCTTGCAATCTGTCCCATGCCTCTCACTAAACTTGTGGATTATTTAGGCAATATGTTTTTGAAATTAAATTTCATGGTCTGGATAAACGTAATCAATATAATTTTGTGTATTTATCATGTTTCATTTGTTATTTCTGGTAAACCTGATAAACCCATTTCTTTTCCCTAACCTAAATTAAACATCCCTCAACTTCACAACAAAAACTTCTGAACAAAAAAATATACATTATTTCTATACCATCCGTTGTTCTATTTAGGTATAACAAATTATTTGTAACTTAAGAACAAGTTCATGGCTAAAATTAGTAACAGTTGCTAATTATCATATTAATTCAGAATAAGTGTTGCTTAAAAGGCAGCTGCATTGGAAAGATGAGCAAGAATTGTAATAACCAAGTTTGAAATAGGATCAGTCTATTTTATTTTGTCCTTGGTGTAAATTACAATAATTATGAGATGCATATTTTGGCACATAATACTTAAAGGAAATGTACCGCAATCACAATATTATTCCTTATATGTTAGAAAAATAAGTATCAAGCTCTAAACACATGGTTTTATTTAAAACAAAATATTAACCAAAAAAAAACTTATAAAAACAGCCGGCTCTCAACATGCGATATTCAAAATTCCCGCGCCGAAAATGTCTAGAACAATAACGTCATGGTTATTTATGTTCATTTGTCGTCAGGTTTCATTGAATTATTGAGATGTCATTGCTCTAGACAATTTCGGCGTGGGAATTTTGAATATCGCGTGTTGAGAGATGTCAAAATGTCCTTGTTTTACAAAAAATTACCACTTTAATGCTAATTTTGGGATTCCCTCCTCCCTTTCTGAAATTCACCTCCCTGACCCCCCCCCCCCATATGATATTTTACTACAAATTTTAGACACAAGTAATTGACCAACCCTACACACTCTATATTGCAAATTTTAGAAACAAGCAGTTGACCATGCAGGTTAAAGTATCACTTAAAAATTCTATCTGCTCTAAATGCCAGTGTTGTTGGACTGGATTGTGGTCATGTATTTTTCATGGGCTTAATTATCCCATGGTATTTATCCATACATGGCCTCTTGAAATATTCCGACATAGGTTATACAAAACCATGGAACAAATATTGCCACAAGACAAGCATGAATCAGGACCATAGGGAAAATTTGGGGTAAATGAATATTTTGTTTTGCTTCCGTTCAGCTAGTAGGATAGAGTAATGTTTGTAATGGTGCTGTATTCAATTTGGCATAGCTGATTTTAGCAATAACCCTGTGAAATGTAAGAAAAGATAAGAATTTCTATTTTAATATAGTCCATACGTGAACAAAGCTTAAGGCTCTAGCTAGCTGTTTCAACATTAAATTAACAAGAAGGTGATGTGTAGTGTTTCTGTGTATGTGTAATTAATATTTTTGAAATTCAAGGCACAAAAAGTAATGGTGCCGTATTCAATAGGAATTTCAAATTTTGCATAGCTGATTTTATGATACAGAGCAATAACCCTGTGAAAAGGAAAGATAAGAATTTCTATTTTATTATAGTCCATACGTAAACAAAGCTCAACATTAAGTTAACAAGAAAGTGATGTGTAGTGTTTCAGTGTATGTCCAATTAATATTTTTGAAATTTATGGCACAAAAGGTATTTACAGTATAAATATAATATAGACTATGTGGGGTCAGCACACATGGAAAAGAAATAAGTGGTTTGGAATAAATATGCAAGAAGAGAAGGAATAAATAAGAGAAAAAATGCTAATATTAAATTTCCTTGTATATTGATCGCCAGTGTATTTGTTTATGCTGGTTCATAACATGGAGCTCAATTTATGGAACAATCAAAAAACATGTTGTGTGCATCCTGATGCTTTGTCTAGTTTGATTTGTGAGTATAATAGGACAAATTGGTTCATTTGTGTTGAATTCTTATACAGGAAAAAAGAATGATACATTACTTTTATAGTTCAACAGATGTCGTATTGTAGTATAAAACATTACATTTGTTGCACACAAAATGGAACCATATGTTTATCACATGCAATCTAAGTAGATGAATGACGATTATATGTCATGTATGTTTGTCAGTTCTTGAAGTTGCTATCTGCAGTAGACAGCATTTGAAGCCATGAAATCTGGTACACAACATCTGAATTCATGGATCTGCTGCATACAGTAGACAGCATATAAACTTATTGAATATGTTATCTGTGGTACACAGCAACTGAAGTCAATGAATCTGCTATCTTCAGTAGATAGCATCTGAAGTCATTTACTGCTATCTTCAGTAGATAGCATCTGAAGTCGTTGACTGCTATCTTCAGTAGATAGCATCTGAAGTCATTGACTCTGCTATCATCAGTAAATAGCATTTTAAATAATTGAATTTGCTATCTACAGTAGATAGCATTCGAAGTCATTGACTCTGCTATCTTCAGTAGACAGCATCTGAAGAGTTGTTGACTCTGCTATCTACAGTAGACAGCATCTGAAATCATTGAATCTGCTATCTTCAATAGACAGCATCTGAAGTCATTGAATCTGCTTGCTTCAGTAGACAGCACCCGAAGTCATTGAATCTGCTATTATCAGTAAACAGCATCTGAAGTCATTGAATATGCTATCTGCAGTAGACAGCATCTGAAGTCATTGAATATGCTATCTGCAGTAGACAGCATCTGAAGTCATTGACTATGCTATCTTCAGTTGACATTATCTGAAGTCATACAATCGGCTATCTTCAGTAGATAGCATCATTGAATTGGTTATATACAGTAGACGGCATATGAAGTCATTGAATTGGCTATTGGAGCATGTTAGGCTAAGGCCACAAAAAATAATTGATTGCTTGCCCACAGGGCCTCTTCAAGTGGAAGGGTCGGTAGGTCGGATTAAAAAAAATTTGCTCTCAAATACAGGAATCGATGAAATTGTACATTCTAGTGGTTAATATGTGTTTGTTTTAATATTATCACACCTGAAAATAATAAAACAAACCATTTATTTCATTAAACCGAACAAATTAGATGTATAGCATGAATATTTCTAGAATAAATCATCAACTGTGTGGTACATTGGAGGTGACAATAGTCAAAATTCTCCAGTACGCATACTGTAACATGTTGCATATACACATAGGTCTGCTACTGTGCACTTGTGGATGATGTTGTTTATTATTTTTTGCTTACAAGTGGATGTGTAAGCATTTTTGAAGGTATTTTGTCTTTGTAGGAGAACATTCTTTGTTTCATTTTTTGTATAATTTAAGGGGAAAAAACCTGAAATAAAAGGTTTTTACTGTCGGCACAAATTATATGGTCGGTCAGATGTGGGCAAGCAAACAGTTGATAGTTGATGGCCTAAAGGCAAGCTTATGTTCATGGATTTTAGCTGTTTCCTTTGAATACAAACTGCTTAGGAATGACCATTCCTTGGTGATAGACATGGATTATATACACATCTATACGCTATTTCTAACTATATGTCCAGCAAGCACAAAACATTTTCGACATCATCCGGAAAAGGTTAGAAAAGGTTGCCAGATAATATTAAAGTGTCGGGTTATATAAAAGGTATATAAAGGGCATAAAACGTTTTCATAACATTCAAAAACGTTGTTTGATAACTTAATGCAAATATTCTAACATGTTATTTAGTGTTGACAAAATATTTGGCAAAACATGTTTGCAAAAAATGTTTTACAATAACATTTTGAAAACTTTTTAAAAATATTTTTGTAGTGTGTTTTCATACAAAAACATTTTCTTGACCTTTATATAACCCAACATTTAATGTTATTAAAACATTTTTACCAAAACCAAATATCCAAAATATAACCTGTTAAAAATGTTTTTAAAACGTTTTTGTGTTTGCTGGGTGACTTGAAATGCAGCCATCCAACAATTCATCAAATTTTTCCATAAATTTACTTGAACCTTCAACAGAAGATTTTATGTCAAAATCGATACAAGACGCACTCGTTATGTTGCTTTCATAAACCTGTCTAGTTTTTTAATTTGTTTTGACCTGGCACCTGTTCCACACAACACCTTTGTGGGCATTGCAGATAGGAAAATAAAATCCCAATAATTGACAGTTATGTGACAGGACTCAAGTGACTTGTCCTAATACTGGATTTTACCCTGAGCATGAAACTGTACATTGTGCCATTTTAAGGGGGTACTACACCCCTCGATAAATTTGTGTCTATTTTTACATTTTTCTCAAAAACTAATAACAATAGTGGTAACAAAAGTTATGTATATTATAGGGCAAGAATCCAATTACTACACTGGAATTTCAGTGACCCAAGACAAGCGGTTTGTTATTTATGATAAGAAATAAGGTACCGCTAGGATGTACCTCGCTTCCTATCATATATACTGAACCGCTTGACTTGAGTCACTGAAATTTCAGTGTAGTAATTGGATTCCTTGCCCCAATAATATACATAACTTTTATTACCAGTGTAATATTATTTTTCGAGAAAAATGCAAAAATAGTTCATACTATTTGATATAATCCATTTTAAGCAGTTCCTGAAGTGCTACATTTTCATATTTTGAATCAAAACTGATCCTCGCCAACTCATTTGGGAAGAATCAAGTGAGAATCGACTGATCATTGTAACGTATGGCATATTAAAATGGATATGATTATGGGGAATCAATTCTAATTCTTGCAAAATTTGAGGCCCTGACTGGCATTTTACTCTTACAGGCTTTACAAGAGACATACATAAATATATTTTTCAAATGTGTACTTTGTGCTTTCTTGGTCGTTGGGACTAAATGATTTGTCTAATCCTTACAAGTATATTTTAAAATGTATGTATTTACTGTTTAACTCTCTCCGCATGGGTATCGACTGCAGACGACAAGTTTCAAATTTTCTTTAAAAATTTCAGAATATATATTTTAATGACCACATTTTGAATCCGGATGTAAAATGCAATAAAATGAGTACAGATAAGCCCAGTATTGGTATCAGTGGTTCTTGAGATAGCTCTTGATATTTTGAGGAAATATCTGAAAACTTGGACTTCTAATGTTACCATATTAGCCCACATTCATGCTGTGTTCAGTAGAAACTAAAATTACTGTTTATTTCTCATAATTAAAATGGAACATGTGTTGTTTACAAAATTGTTCCCCTCACATATTGAAAAGTAAACCTCCATGATTTCAAAGGTTCTTTTCTAGTGCTTGCATCTGTTAAATTATAACTTGTTCTTTGATGTGCCCTACATTTGTAGCAAATAAATAGTGAGTCTTACTCATGGTCAACACGAGTCTAAATAAATGTGAATCAATTCAGATTCAGAGTATTTGAGTATAATATTTATTATGAGTAAAATATTTATCATTCTTAAGGTGGGTCAAAACCGTCAGGCCAGATTGTTCCAGTTTTGTTAATTTTGCTTAAATAATACAGTAAAATATGGTAATTAAGTAGCTAATGTGTATAATTTATGCATATCAAGTAAAATAACCTTTGAACAGATTATCTGGAGATCTGTGTGTGGAGTAGCACAGGCAGAGGTTCTTGACCTGATTAGATTTTCAGCGCAAAATATTGCAAGGTCATCGTGGGGTCATTTGGGGTCATCATGGGTCAAATTACCATTGTTGCGGGTTCATAAAATTTAGTGGTCAAATTACCACAGATTGTTGTAAGTTCATGAAATTCTGTGGAAACGGCCACCCTAGCTAGAAAAAAATGTCAAGTTTATTTTGGGGTCATTTGTGGTAAAATCGCCATTGTGGAAACAACCACTGTAGTGAGACAAATAATGTGATGGTCAGTTTGGGGTTTTCAGGGTCATCTGGGGTCGTCTAATCAACATTGATAGTTGCAAGATTATTAATATATTTTTTGTATTTTTTTTCCTTTTTCCCCTGAAATCGCCCCTGGTAAAATGCAATTGGGGTCTTTTTTCAAAATTTTGTTTAAAGGGGGACTACGGCAATCATAACATTATGCCTTATATGTAATAATTATCAAGCACAAATCACATTGTTTTATTTAAAACAAACTCATATTGACCATAAAACGAATAAAAACAGTCGAGCTCTCAACACGCGATATTCAAAATTCGCTACCGAAATTGTCTAAGTGCAATGACGTAATGGTTATTTGTGTTCAATTGTCATCAGCCTTCATTGTATTACTGGGACGTCATTGCACTCGGCCACCGGGAATTTTAAAAATCGCGTGTTGAGAAACGGATGTTTTTATTCGTTTTTATGGTCACTATGAGTTTGTTTTAAATAAAACCATGTGATTCGTGCTTGATAATTATTTTTCTAACATATAAGGAATAATGTTGTGATTGCCGGAGACTTCCTTTAAATTTCAGCTCCCAAGTGAAATTGGATTGGTTGTAATGATGCACGTCAAGGTGGAGGCATTGCTCAATTTTGTCAAGTCTAACACAACTCTCTAATATGTGGATGTGAAATCATCTATACTGCGCTAATAAAGTATCCTTACAGTTGGAAAAAAAATCACAATTTCAAAACTGAACAATATTGGAGTAAATTTGTTTTTTTAATATATGCACCATCTAATCCTGCACATTATGACACCACATTGAATCCAATGTGACTTCAAGAAGTAAAGTTACAAGCATTTGATTAGACGAAGGTCCTGTTTTAAAAGTGACACACTGGCCTATTCAAAACTCCACAGACCACAAATCTGGTTTGAGAGTGGTGAATGGCTAATTTATGCGTTTGGGTTTAATTTAGAACAAAAGGAACAAAAGAAAACTGAAACAAAAGATCTGACAAAAAAATGAAAGTTATGAAAAGTACAGAGAAGTAAAAACTGAAATAAAAACTGCTTGAAATAACGCTTCATTGAAGAAACTGTGTTGTCTCTTTGTTGCGCTTTTTGGAAACTTTTTGCGCCTTGTATAGGCCAGTTTGTCACTTTTAAAACTGGAACCTCGTCTATTCAATTGCCTGTAACTTTACTTCTTGAAGTCACATTGGATTCAATGTGGTGTCATAATGTGCAGGATTAGATAGTGCATCTATTGAAAAAACAAATTTACCCCAATATTGTTCAGTTTTGAAATTGTGATTATTTTTCCAACTGTAAGGATACTTTATTGGCGCAGTATATATTAAATGGCTAGCATATTTGAATTGATCTACATTCAGAGCATTTTGTGCGTAGCATACAAGTTATTGATGACATAAAATGTACATGGATTTAGAATGTATTTGGACCAATCTGGGCAGAGCATTTTGTAGGTAACCCATGTATAATGGATCTGAATTATACAGTATCTAGATTCCAAGTATAATTTGCATCTACCTTTTGCATTATGAATAAGAAATGTCTACAGCAATCTGAATTAATTTGGATTCAGACCATTGGGCAGGTTAACGTGTGACAGGCCAACAGGTGAAGCACCTGAATTGAGTGCACTTATGCTGTGTTTTCTTATACTGTTTCTAAGAATATATATGCAATTGAATTTTAGGCCACACTGTTTTTATTGCAGCAACCTGCTGTATTGTATTAGATGACAAAATGGCATAATTTATTCTATATGTGAGCATAGATTTCATTTGTTATATTGAAGAGAGCATCTAAACTGCGACCTAAAAGAAAAAGCACCTTCAGACATAAAATCTGCCTTTTACATCAGTAAACATCAGCAACATCTGAGGTCGTTTTTTGCTATCTATACACTCTCAGAACATTGGATAAAAAATGAATGGGCAGAAAACAGTTGGTTAAAAAATGCCCAACAATGGTTAAGATTCTTGAAGTTGGGCAAAATACAGTTTAATACATGGTTGGTCAAACCTGTCAATATGGTATTTACACAATGTTGGTTAAAAGTTAACCAACCTTGGTAAAAAACATCCTTTTCCCGCCAATAAAGTTGGGCAAAGTATGGTTTTGCCCAACCATGGTCACATGGTGTTCCTTTGCGAACTGTGATTGGTCATTGTGTTGGGCAAAAATGCATTTCAGAAAACAAGATGGCCGATATGAGTGGCTTGCTGCAAAGCTGTGGATCGGGTCCTCAAGATCTGTTGGAGACATTTGAAGGTAGGAAATTATATTATAAAGTATATCATTTTTTTATCGATAACACTTAGTTTACACAACCGAAGCTTAAGCTTAAGCTTACGATGTGGTGGTAGCTGTCGACCGATAAAGCATCGTAAGTCTTGCTCACAGTCTGGCCTCGCACACACTTAAACTAAGTGTTATACCCGATAAAATGTTTATAATATAATTTCCTACCTTCAAATGTCTCCAATTGGTTAAATATGAACAATAAAATGAACTTCCCATTCATAGTGTTTAACCAACTATTGGTTATATTTTGCCCATTTTGCCCAACATGCTTTACCCAACTGGTTGGTTACCGTAATGTTAACCAGTAGTTGGTCAATGTTTTAACCAACCTGTGGTTATATTGTTAATCAACCCAGGTTGGTTAACAATATAACCAACTGTTGGGCTGTTCACCTGTAAATACATGGTTGGTTAAAATTTTAACCAAGTTGGTTAAAATTTTTAACCAATGTTCTGAGAGTGTAGTAGACAGCATCAAAAGTCATTGAACATGCTGTATATAATAGTAGGTATCAACTGAAGTCCTTGGAGCTGCTATCTACAGTAGACAGCATCTAAAGTCGTACAATTTGCTATCTACAGTAGACAGCATCTAAAATCATACAATTTGCTATCTACAGTAGACGGCAATTGAAGTCATTCAATTTGCTATCTATAGTAGACAGCATCAGAAGTCGTTAGATCTGCTATCTACAGTAGACAGCATCTAAAGTTACTGAATAATAATAATACACAGACTTGAATTTGCTCTATATTAGTAGGTAGCATATAAGATTATTGAACTATTGAAAGTATTCCTTACGTATAAAAAAATTCTTGTGTACATGGAAATGCTATTTTGCACAAAAGGTTATTACTCCTGAATTGTCAATAGTTTCCTAGTCACGGACATTGCGCACACTGAGGCATAATTGACAAGAGTAATGTCTTTAATTGATGAGATTAATTTCATAACAGAGGATCTGGCATTTTCAGTATTTTTTATGTCTCTGAAATTAATTTTGTGTCTGAAAAATATGTGTATAGTTTTCATAATTAGAGAAAAGTGCCAGGAAATGAGAAAATATTACTTTGTCATCAATTAAGTATGATTGAGGATGTGTAAAAGCAAGCAAACTATTTTTTTCCATCATGTTTTAATGAGCATCGATAATGCAACCCCACATAACTACACACCGCCAGATTCCTATTGGGGCCATGTGCAAAGTACAATGTCCCTAAGGTCTTGGCTGGTAATATACAGTACCAGGGGTGTACCAGTGTAGTACCAGTGCAGTACCACTGCTGGTGGGTCCTTTGCAGTAGCAGCAGTGGTACTTTGTAAGTACTCTGTGTGTACCAGTCAGGTACCTTGGCGATGATGTACCTGTGCAGGTGCCCGTAATAAGAATCTTGTGGTGTATGTGCAAGCAGTGGTGTATCTGTGGTGACCACATTCTCCATCAAAAGTTAAAATATATATTGAATAAGTGGCAAAAATAGCGCTTTAAAAATCCAACATCCTGATCAGCCTTACTTAAAGTTGCAGCAACTAAAAGCTTTAAAATGTTAATTGTTACAAGAGTAAGGTCATGAAAAACCAGGTTGCTTATATCAACAACTACTTAATTGAATCTTGAAAAAGAATATGATAGATTGTAAATGGCTTTTAAGTAGCAACCATAGAATTTCAAATTATAATTTCTAACAACGGGTCATTTTAAAAGACTAACCAAACAACCTGTCATTTCTCATTATTACAGATCACCTTGCAAGCCTGACAACCATTTCCTTCAAGGAAAGGAGGAGGAAAAAGAACAGAGGCAGAGACGTGTCTTAAGCCATCAACAGCGGCATCGTTTATTACGAATGACGTTACAGACTTACTGTCGGAGCTGACGACTAGTGGTCTATGTATATAGCATTCAATTTTAAGTCTTCACATTCATGGTACTAGTTTTATACGCAAACATGTATAGTTTTGTTTTTCTACAATTATTAACTCTTTATGTGCTGAGTTGCTCCGTACCGGGGTTTCTAGCAGGCAATGACAACTCAAAAGATTATTGCATCATAGGTGCTGGACCTGGGGGGCTACAGATGGGCTATTTTCTAGAGCGTGCAAAACGCGACTATGTTATATTTGAGCGTGCTAACACCAGTGGTGCCTTTTTCATACGCTATCCACGGCATAGGAAACTGATTAGTATCAATAAACGGCACACAGGGAAGACCAACAAGGAGTTTAATTTACGACACGATTGGAACTCATTACTAAGTGATGATGAGAGTCTGCAGATGAGGTAAGTAGTTTATCTCACAGCATGTTTCAAGGCAATTGTTCAATCAAAAGCTATTTGTCTATATCCACATAAAAACAATGCACTTGCTACATGTCTCTTTTTACATAATAGCTATGAATAAATACCAGACTCATCTCAAGTGGAGGTCACTTCAAATCATCCCCAAATCACATGGTTTACCAGAGAAGATGAGAAAGATTCTCTGGGAATACAGAGAACAATCCTAAAGCATGTGACTTGGGGTGATTTGAAGTGACCTCCACTTGAGATGAGTCTGGTATTTATTCCTAGCTGCTGTGTAAAATGCCCGGGTAAAATGAGACACAGCAGCTGACAAGTGCATCCTTTTAAGGGGGTACTACACCCTGGCCAATTTTGTGCCTATTTTTGCATTTTTCTCAAAAATTATAGCACATTGGTTACAAGTAAGATATGCATATTATTAGCTACTTGCAGTTCGCCATTATGCACTATGTGGGAGAGCCTCGAACTGGCAGCATACATGAATGGGAATTGAACTAGTCATAACGCTCTGTGTAAGGTTACATAATTCTTCCTTTCATGTATGCTGCCAGTTCGAGGCTCTCCCACATATAGTGCATAATGGCGGAACTGCAAGTAGCTTAATAGGACAAGGACTACAACTATTGTACTGAAAATTCAGCAACTCAAAGCAAGCAGTTATTGATTTATTGATCAAATATTGGTTTTCCCTCACTTTTGACTGTAAAGCAGTATACAGACTTTTTTATTGTACGTACAATATTGTATGTACAATATGTACGTTATTTAATCTATTGCCATTCTATTTCCAGTACTGTTTAAGTTCTAACGAATGTTTGATGACGTAAAATCGATAATATATTTCTGCTAGATATTGTATGTAACATATTATCGATTTTTCGTCATCAAACATTCGTTAGAACTTAAACATTACTGGAAATAGAATGGCAATAGATTAAATAACGCATATACAGTACATACAATATTGTACGCATAATACTCGGAGTCTGAAGCGCTTAACTCCACAACTGTTGTCTGTGCTGAAATAAATTTTCCAGTGCAGTAATTGTAGTCCTTGCCCCTATAATATACATATCTTACTTGTCACCAATGCGCTATAATTTTGAGAAAATGCACAAAATTGGCCAGGGTGTAGTGCCCTCTTAATATGGATGTACATAATATACAAACCACTTTTGTTTCTGACTGAATTCTATATGGTGAGAATTGTCATTGTGTTATTGTTGTTTTATATAGTGTATGGTTTATACTACAATACTTTGACATGTTTTCACTTGTTAAAATTGTATTTCTGTATGACATACATTTCTCCAAAGTATATACTTATAAATTTACCTCTAGGTTTCAAGTGAGTAGGGGAAGACAGTTTATATCAATTGAATGCAGAGTGGTTCTAAGTGATCTTGGTGAAGTTTAGGTTTTATAAATCATGGTATAGTTTTTTGACTTACATTCTGAAAGAATAAATCAATGTGCACATTTAAACCTGAATTGGTAGTATATTGAAATTGTTACATATTACTTTCCTCAAAATCACTGGGTTTAAGCATATATTAAATAGCTCATACCTTTCATAAGACAGCTTTTAAAGTAACTCCTTTGAACATCTTTATTTGTCACCGTAACTCCTTCTGACTTATGATATGCTTGGTATTGCAGCATTAACAAGCATAAAGCTGGAAAGAAATTTATTCATCTTAGTAAAGTAAAAGAGAAAATTTTATGCTTTAAAATGGTGCAAAAATTGAAGTTATCATAAGTTTTAGGTGAATAAGTATTCCTGAAGTCTTTTCATCTCAGTATGTATTCTCATTGTAAAGTATAGAATGGTAAACACCTGCTGCACAGTGCCTGTAGACCCCTCAAGGAGGATATTATACAACTGCAATCATCTCCTTTTCACTGACATGCTACACGATTTTGATCATAAAATGACTTTCTGAGCCGTTGCTCATCTAAACTCTTCTTAAAATCCTATATTTTATCCATGTGTATAGTGCCGCTAGCGATATATATCCATTGAGCTTTACACTTCTGGTAACTTTTGAAATGAAATCCACATTCAACATCGAGCTATTCCTTTGAGTATAGGAATACTGTCGTATACGCATCACAACAGTGTTAGCCTGTAGTACGTTTCACATACATGTGTATGCTGCTCAGACGGGTCCATTTCATCCTTAATTGGAAAGCGTTAACAATATCAGATATTTAGTCGGCATACTGCTATATGTCAGTAACATTTCTGATTACCATCAATAATTGTCTTTTGTTTTATATATTCACAACATCAAAATGGTCAATACAAAATAATGATAAATATTTTGCTAGCAATCTTTAATAAGACAAACAATGATGGTTAGCCTCATGAAACTTATGGATCTAGGTTGATGTGGATTAAATCATGTGGACTTAAGGAATTAATTGAGAGTATTGGGTTTTAGTTGGATTCTTATCCTTGTACCTAAAAATGCAGTCCTAAAGGGGGAAAGGGGACTTTTGAATAGCATTAAAACTAAAACTTTTCACCTGTGTCACATACCGAGAGATGTGCCGTAGGTATAGGATGTGCCGTGGGTATAGGGATGTACCTCACGAAGGCAGTTTACTTACAACACAATAACTTATTCATTGATTGTACCACACGTGAGAGATCATTGCTTTACTAAAATAATATAAAACCCCCCAAATGCAAGCTAACCCTGTGAAACCTTAGATTAACTGATACATGGGACAAATTTGCCTCGCATTACTCTAGATTTAGTCTAGATTTGAGCCATGCATGCAAATGCAGCCTGTATCATTGGGTTCCCTACTGATGCATGGGACAAAATATGCCTCACATTACTCCAGATTTAGTCTGGATTTGGGCCATGCATGCAAATGCAGAGCTGTATCATTGGGTTCCCTACTGATGCATGGGACAAAATATGCCTCACATTACTCCAGATTTAGTCTGGATTTGGGCCATGCATGCAAATGCACCCTGTATCATTGGGTTCCCTACTGATGCATGGGACAAATTTGCCTCGCATTACTCCAGATTTAGTCTGGATTTGGGCCATGCATGCAAATGCAGCCTGTATCATTGGGTTCCCTACTGATGCATGGGACAAAATATGCCTCACATTACTCCAGATTTAGTCTGGATTGGGGCCATGCATGCAAATGCAGAGCTGTATCATTGGGTTCCCTACTGATGCATGGGACAAAACATTACTCCAAATTCAATCTGGATTTGGGCCATGCATGAAAAATCAACCTGTGTATCACCAAAGCATGAGAATAGCCAAAGTATACATAGACATGCTATCTTTATCCCCTCCATCCATGAAGGGATTGAGTTGCCATGACAACAGTATCCCACAGGCTCAAAGGCAATTTTTGAGTCAAATTGTTTGGAATTTGGTGCAAATCCTCACAATCTTGACTAGAAGTTGAAATTACACAGAGCTGTTGGTTGTCCCTATGGTGGAATAGACAAACTGAATACAAATGAATCTTAGATGTAAACAAAATATTATTGAACATTTTTTCATAAATAACTCTATTTATTTAAGTTGTGTGGCTCAAAATGTTTCAAATTTTGAGTTTAATTGCTCCCGGGTATTGCACCAGTGGATACCAGAAGTGACAACATGTGAATGAATAATGATTCATTTAACCATCACATATCACGCCATGCGTGCATCCCAATCAAATTGCTGTTTAGATGACATACATGTACAAAAACAGGCACAGAGGTTATTATATAGACAATAATAACTGCACAACATCTGTTTTGAAGTCCTTGTGTGAAGTCGTCAGGGTTTGTTTTGGGCTGAGGTAATTTGCTCCCAAGGAAATCTACCGAGCCCCAACACAAGCCCCAACGATTTCATGCAATGACTATAAAAAAGATGGTGCAGAGTTATTGTCATTCATTGCCGCCATTTTGCAAATTTGTTTCATGAAAATAACACAAGTTTTTGCTTGAAAGACTATTGATAATGTATCTTCGGTCCATTGTTTAATGCGTATTTAATATATGATCAAGTACGCAGGCTTACTTGTAGTTATTATGTGTGCTTGTTTGCATGTTAAGAAATGAAACACAAACGCCGGTTATTTATATGTGCGAGATTAGAACAATCCATTTTTGTTCACACTTTTACAAATAATAAAATATGATTGGATTGCAAGCATTGCATATATTCATGAGGTGATAAATATCCATCAATGATTTCGGTGTAGGATATATAACGAAAAATTACAAGGTTAAAACGACTTCCGCAAGCGCACATTCTTTGTGCTGGAACATTTGACATACATACAACTATTGTATTAACCTATTGCATGTAGGGCTGGATTTACCTTTTTGGGGGCCCTGGGCCAGGCCAAAAATTTGAGGTCCCAAACTCACCGTGAGGAAGGCATATATATATGTGCACTCAAGTGGTCAAGTTTTGGTTTACAAATAGGGGCCTACTCAGATCAACAGCGGCAGTGGAAGCATTATAATAGAAGGAGATGAGCATATTGTGTTTCGATTTTACTAGGACATTTGCACATGTAGCCCCGCATGTAGCGGGCGAATAAATTTCAATTTCAGGCTATTTTAGCCCAAAATGAAGGTGAATTTTGTGAATGTAAAGGTCGAGTGCGCGCGAAGCATGCAAAATTGTGCAATTTTACCATATTTTGGTCCAAAACATGGTGTTTTGGGGCTAAAAAGGAACATGCACAGTGCGATGTTGGGCCAATGGTAAATCCAGCTCTGATTGTGTGATTTTGCACTGCTGTTCGATTTTTTGAAGGGCGGAATTTAAGTTAAATATGTAAAAAATGCTTAAATGGTTACCACTTTTGAACACATTTTTACACACTCTATATTAGACAGTATCTAAACAAACAAAACAATCCCAGCAAAAGTGTCAACAAATTTAAATGATGTATAAATTACTTAAAAGTGAAGTCATTAGGTATTTCCAAAATGAAAACTTCGGCAAAAATACAAGTAAACAGCATTTAAATATTGACAAATTTGAATCCCCATTGAAATATATACATGTAGCTGTTTAGAGCAGTTTTTTATGCGCGATTACGAACAGTTACACAATAAAACCTACAAGTACAAAATAATATATTTTTGGGCTTTTAAATTTACTATTCTGAAATTAGCTGTAAAAATTTAGCACAGAAATAAAAACCTCACAAAAATTTCCAGCTGTTCTGTATTAAACAACTAAATTTCAAATTTAATTATGTTTACAAAGTTACTCTGTCTACATATTTGATAACTTTTATATCAATAGGTGTATAAAAATGACAGTGAAATAATATTGTTATCCAAGCTACTGGAAAATTAATGTACATTTATATTACAAAATAAAATTGGATATCATGTAATTTGAGCACTTCTTCTTTTACAATAATTTTGATGGATTTTTGTGTTTCCTGTGAAAAATTGTGAAAATGTATGGTAAAAACCACCCAGAAACTTGTTTCAGTTATGTTTATGAAGTTCCTCCGCCTACATGTTTAATAACTTTAGTAAGTAAAAAATAGATGAAAAAAATATTAAAATAAAAAAATCAATGTAGCTATTTGAACTATTACAATATCACAATTCACAAAGACAGCTTAATACACTTACCTTACCATTATGGAATACCATGTAATTGGAGCTTTTCAAAACAAAATTTGCCTTCTCCTTTAATAGCAGGCATTTTCTGCAAGAATTCAGATGTATTTTTGGTGTTTCTTGTACCCTTGTCAGAAAGCAAATACCCCAACCACATGCCTGTTAAAACAGTTTGCTCTCATTTGATATATCTTGCTCATATAGGTTATCTCCACTGATGAAAGAATCCAATGAAACTTAAGTTATCAAGAAGTGGTTCAATGACCGATATGCGATACTAATCATTATACAGGTATCATTTAAATCATTTTGATTGATTTAAGGACTTTACCCATTTCTGTAGTGATCAGAATCACCTAGTTTTTCACAAGCTGTGCCTAGTTATCTAAATATTACACACTATACAGTTTATTTTACCCAACTTTTCTATTTTTTCAAGAAGTTGGGTTAAATTTGTATGAGTAAAAAGTTATACATACATACATACAACGGCATTTATATAGCGCAATTTCAAAGAAATGATCATTGCACTTTACAGAAAAACTTACCCTACTACTAAAGACTACAAGTAAACAAAATATGCAAAAGAAACAACATAAAATTAGCAATGGTTAAAAAGATGGGTTTTCAGGCTACGTTTGAAAGTAGTAACTGTGGGAGATGACCTAATGGATGAAGGAAGATTGTTCCAGATTCTGGGTCCAAAGACACTGAACGATCCATCGCCTATCAGTCTGTTTGTCTTAGGAATTATAAGGCGCGTAAGATCTTGATTTGAACGAAGACCTTCCCTAGTTGGAACACGAGTCATTGTTTTTTCAAGCAGCAGTTTCTTTGTCAATATAAGCCCTCCCAAAAATGTGCGTCTCAAAGCTTACAAAGATGTTAAAATATAATACATAAGAGATGTGCAAAACTTGCAATCCCTTCATGGTTGCTGCTGCTGCTGACGATCAATAAAAAAAGCCAGTAATTTACTGTGATAATCCAATTTTTGGTTGATCCTCCATGTATTATTTTGTGTAAGCTAATCCTAATCCTAATCCCAGCCCTAATCCTAATCCTTCCTAACTTTAATTTCGTGTAAAATTACATGAAGGAGTAACTCATTTTTCACACTGCATAAAAACAAAATATATTTTTACCAACATTTTTGTTTATAAAAACAATTGGGGAACAATTTAGATCGACAAATGGGCGCTGCAAAAATAAAACATGCACGGCAGCTCTGAGCCACACTATTTTGTAATCCAGCTCTGTGTGAAATATTAAACAACCATCCAGGTGTGTAGCCAGGGGAGGCGAGGGGAGGGGCAAACTGCCCCTCACAGAAAATTATCAGGGATAAGTTGGGGATGGGAAAGAGTAAAGTGACCTTAAATTGACTAAAAATGGGACACAAATTTGGCTTTTCCCCCACACACTAAAATCCTGGCTATGCTACTGATTTTAACAGTATTAAAAGCAGTGATGAACACAACATAGCATAATTGGTTGAGGTGAAGATAATATGTATGGCATTGAATAACGAGCATCTAATTAACGCACCATCACACTATCACCAGTAATTACTGTGATCACATTGATGCTCATTGCCAATGCTCAGTGGGGCTTTTAAAGATGAAATCCATACACCCCCTAGATGTAAGTCATGACCTTAATCTCTCACACAGGGGTGTAGATTTCAAATGGAGTCACCCATTTAGGTAGCTCGTTTTGAAATTTGCACCCCCTGTGTGGGAGATTTAGGTCATGTCTTCCATAGGGGGTGTATGGATTTCAGTTGGAATATCCCATTATCAATGCTTTATAAATTCATCCATCAAGTGAGCTCATTTCAATGACAGTAATGTGATTGGCAAAGAGATGCTATTTTCAAGGTGTTTTTTAATGCTTTAAATTAGAGAGAATATCACAAAATGCTTTTGATATTTTAGTGTCAACCACAGGAGTAATATGGTGGTGACTGGGTGGTTAAGATGCTCCCCCTCTCTACCACCCAGCTTGAAATACCAGGACAAAATTTACCAAAAATTGTAATGTGCAATGCACATTGTGCATCCCTGGGTGTGCATCTTCCTTTGGCCCGGATTTAGGCCAAAATTGCATGAAGGCATTGGAACTGACAATAGCCATAATATCAAAGAATAGCAACACTGACTGCTAATCGGCAATTATCAATGAAATTAGTGCAGTTATGAATTAAACGTTGCAATTATGAAACTTTCAAAATGCTCAATGAAAATAGCGCAATTATGGCAATAACTTGTTGAAATTAGCACAATAAACAACCGTATTGAAATTAGCGTAAATTATGAACTAAACGTTGCAATTATTATAACTTTGAGTTATGATAATAGCACAATTATAGCAGTGCTAATATTGCAATTATGTGTACAAAAATGACAAAATAGCACAATTGCAAGTAATATAAGAAAGAGCACAATTATCGCTATAATCACTTATAGCGCCTTTCTCCAAATTTTTCTCATTTTGGCCCATTTTAACAATAAAATGTTCCCATGCTTTACACTTTGGAATGAAAATCTTGTGTTGATATGCAGTTTAAATGAATTATGTTTCATGTAAAGGGTCCACAGCTTTTCAAGCTCTGTTCTTCATGGCATTTAGCACCCGGATTTGCCGCCAATAATTGTATGATCTGATTCATATTGTATTATTCCCTTTGCTGAAATAAATTGTATGACTCATATAGGAAAACATGCAAACATAAAAGAATATCACAAGTTTAACCTGTAGATAAGATCAGGATATAGCTTGTTACATTTACACTCAGTAGACATAAAAAAGTAACATTGTTGTATAATTTTGTGTCAAGTTACTTACATATACATTGATTAGCTTATTTGCATTTTATTTGTGTATTTGCCAGAAATTCTATAAATCTTGAGTTTATGAATACATATTCTTTGTATTTGCAAACATTTGTTATTTACAAACCATATTTCTAGTTCAAATACTTCAAGGCATTGATTGCTAAACAAAACAATATTGTTTGTGTCTTCTTATCAATTTATCATTTAGAACATGTCAACAGACCTCTTCATACTTATTTGTCATTTGTCAAAGGAAATTATTTGTACAAGGGTCATTCAAAAAGTTCTTGGTATGATGGAAACAGTCTGAAAATTAAGGTAATTTTGATTAAAAAGGTTGTGGAATGGCTATGTGGAATTCATTATAGAATTATTTCTGAAAATGATTAAATTGCTCTATTTTTGTTCAAATAATTTAATCAATATTTAATGCTTGCAGATAGTACAGTTTTACTTGGTATTGTTTCTTTTGTACAACAAAACCGATACATGTTCAAAATAGCTTGCATATTGACCTATTTCCGTAGGTTGTTGACTTCGATCGGGTTAGCACTTGTTGGTTCAAGCCATATTAAGTGGTTCATAAGTTAAAATCAAATAAGTAGTACACAGTTTGTGTATTTTATAAGTATTTACAAGGCCATGAACAACTGTTTATCTTTTTTCCACGTCAAGATGCATCCATTGCCTAAAATAAGGACATAATTACAACGCTTTTAAAAACGTGGTCTGGACGAAATCTGGCAAATTGCACAAACAATTGTGTGTACATTGTATGTTGAACCCTACGAAGTTTTCTTCTCATATAAAACATTTTTTATTTTGTTTTGAAGTCCCAGTGCATATCAGGGTGCTCAAACAGGAACAATCCTGAATAAGCAGTGGGACAATCTCATCTTCAAAACGTTTTTTTATGGCAATTATCCAAAGCTTCAAAATGATGCTTACTAAACTTTTGCCTTCAGTTTTTTACCATTTCCGACATACCAAATCTCTACTAGCTTTAACCAAAATATCTAAACAACAAAAATCATATTTTAATAATAATATCATGGCACATAAGATAACAGAGATATGGCATGGAGGCAGAACTTTTGGAATGACCCTCTTATTTAAATTGCTAAACAAAATCTTCTAGATTAAACTGAATCTACTTGATTCCCTGATTATGAGTGAAGAGCTGTTAATACCGGAATTGTTGTCGTTAAGTGCTTTCAACTCTTGCTATTTAATGGCTTGTTTTGATTTATGGAATTATTTACAGCAACAATTATTTCATTTTAAGCTTTTTGATAACAAGAGTGTTGTCAGTCGCCCATAAATGTCAATCACAAACCGTAATATTGTTCCACTAATAAATTCTTTTTCTTTTACTTGAATCACTTTAACAGCACCAAACTGTCAAATTTATTTATTTTAATGCCACAGTTTCTTGTCAAGTACTCTCAAAAATTGTATAAAGCTCTTGAGTTTTGGTTGAAGTAGGCTGCTTTCATTATCATATTTTCTACAAAGTAGAGAAAAGCATACTTGGCTTTAAACTTAAAGTGATAATATTTAGTATAGATACAATTATGTATTGACAGATCTTACAGTATTTAAATTGGAGTATATTGCCTGCAGACTGATTGAACCTTTGAATCTCCTCAAAAACACAAAAGTTACTTATAAATAATTGTTATTGAATGCAAGATGTATCAAGACTGTAGGTAATGTTTACCCCCAGGGGGGACTGTATAGGTAATGTTTACCCCCAGGGGGGACTGTATAGGTAATGTTTACCCCCAGGGGTGCTCAAGTTTGGTTTGTATAGGGATGTATACTGTAGAGTCCGACATTTTCCGTTTTACGGAAAACGAAGAAAAATCACAGAATCTGAGGTACAACACGGAAAATTACATTTTTTATGATGTGACAAAAATTGTTAAAAGATAAGAGAAATAAATGTTGAAAGCAATCATGAGTAGTGTGTGTCAATTTTAATAATACCGAAATAAAGGAATATTACCAAGGCATGAAACCCCTATATCCCTCCAAACTTCGTAATAGTAAGTCGGCCTATTATCTTGAGAATATGACAATCAGAGCATATTGATCGCGATATTGAACACTTTATTGTGACATTAATATCATTGTTTATACATTTAAACTTTATTCATGACACTGATTCACATTTCACAAACACCAACAATACGTTATTTCGCCATTTTGAAATAAATTTTTGCAAAAACGGCTAACATTGTATCCCTTCTCTGCCCTATTTTGTTGAACTTGGACCATATTGTTGGCACAATAGCCTAAAAATCACATAATGAGTTATGTACGTTTTACAAAAGCAATCGTTGTTTCAGCCCTCTTTACAACATAACTCAAGAACCACAGGACCTACAAAAGTATATCTGTGATATTTGAATTCTTCTACAGGCTCGCTATGAATTGAGCAATGCAATTTTTGCTAAAGCTCACTACCATTCGCAAGATGCTGTGAACTACTTTTTTTCTGCTGCTTCGACCAACAATACATCGTATACCCTTAAAAGTGACAAACTGGCCAATACAAGGCGCAAAAAGATTCCAGTAAGCGCAACAAAGAGACAACGCAGTTTCATCAATGAAGCTTTATTTAAAGTTTACTCAAACCAAAGTACGCCCTCTCCTTTTGTGCCCACCATAGGCCTACTTCAAAAAGGATTATATCCAGGCCCGTACCCATGATTTTTTGTGGGGGTGCTGATTTTGAAAAAGTGGACTTTTTCCAAGGAGGGGTGTGGGGCAATTCTATGAAAAGTGACTTTCTTCCCCAAATTAAGACCTTTTGCAAATGGGGGGGGGGGGGGGGCGCCCCTTACATCTATCCAATTAATATAAAATGTTTTTGTGCAATAAGTGAGCTTCCCTACCAGTGCACTACTGTTATCTCTTTGACTTATTTATAAATTTGATTTAAATTGTGTTTTTGTAATTTTGTTTTCTTTGAACATGTTTTTAATGTAGTAATATATTACTTTGAAATTGTACATACATGTAGCTATAATATATAGTTAATCAAAACAGCTGAAGCTGTAGCTATATATATTTTTGATGTATTAATTAATGTGTAAATTTGTTAATTGTAAATTGTATCGCAATTCAGTTTTTAACTGCTATGACATTTAATAAAATATACCTGAAATATAATATACACAACTGATGGCGACTTTCTTGATTCATTATATTATGTATTATGTAATATCTTAATAATATATAGCTATATATATAGAGTTGGGAATAATGCATAACTGTATGTTGTTTTGTGCATTTCTACCCATGGGTAGAAAGCACTCACTTTGATTGATGCAACATGGTTTGTAGCCCACGCTTGAGACAGATTGGGGTAAATAAAGTTGCGAAATATTGAAGAGGGTTGGATCATGTGTTTACTCATTAAAATGTGTGTATTTATAAAAGTGTGGATCGGAAATAAAAAGCGTAGGCTTCTAATTAGTTCACAAAGTAATAACGTTGTTTTATATAATTTATAATCATTTAAATACGAAAACCCTGTTTAAAGCACATCAAACTTCAGGTCTATGTTTAAAAAAAAATTAAAGACTATGTTTGTCTTATAAATTTCTTCTCCACTTACAATAACATTTTTCTATAACAATGTCTATTATTATCTTTTTTACCATTTTACCATACAGGCATTATTCCAAAGAATTCTTCCCGCCAGCAGACGATTATGTCCGCTACCTACGCGACTATGCCAAAAATCTTGAACTCAACATACAGTACAACACCAATATCGGTAATATTCAACAGGTGGAGACGGATGGCAATGTGACACACCACTTCACCATGGACGACCAATCAGGAAATGGATATACCTGCAGGTAATGTTGACGAGAATGCCGCTAAGGAGCGTGTCGCTTCTTATATGTGTTGTATGCATGGCTAGCCACACTGACTGATTGCCATGCAATATTAGAACTTAAATATATAGATTTTTATCACATGTAATTAAAGAGAAGTCCACCCAATATGAAGAGTTGAGTGCAGATATGCAAAACGTGATATATCCAAGCACTATTGTATACGCTGAAATTTTTGCGGTGGTTTTATTTTCATGAATTTCGCGGATTAATATGTGCCTGCGAAAATAATAACCCGCGAATATGTTAAAATGAAGAAATTTCTTATGTATTTTATTATATAAGTTGCCAACAACCGCGAATTTAACACCTCGCGAAATTGTCAGTGATACTTGAAACCGCAAAAATATCTGTACACGAAAATATTGGCGTATACAGTACCTTGTGTAGTTTTTGTATTAATATTGTGTTAATATACCAATTTTTCAAGAAATTTGGACCCATCGATATACCAAAATTCAAAATTTTCAGCAATATTTAACACAAGTTGTCTTAATTTTTACAAATTTTCCTCCAAATATTGGGGGAATTTCACAAATGTTGGCTACAGCAAGGCAAAATTGGGTTATTTTCCAAAAAAATTGAGAAAATTTTGAAGAAAAAAAAAGGACCCATGCATCCATATATACCAAATTTGGCTTAGAAAAAGGGGTCATTGATATACCAAAAGGCTGAAAATGTTATGCCATATTTGCGGCACACGTCCCCATATGGTCATTTGTACTGAGTACCCCCCTGGGTTTTTTCATACCCAAAGATTACTGAATTTTCAAGTTTATGTACCCCAATGCATATATGCTGATAACAAACTATCCAAAAGCTTACTTTCAGCACAGGATTGGAAAATTTAACCAACCTCAAATTTTTGACGTTTAACACCACATCTTCATTAAAAAACAATACTTGTGTAATCAATAGGGAGATGCGCTAATCAGGGTGAATATCATATCAAAAGCTCACATGTATTCAAAAAAATAAATTTGCACATAAAAATGAGTAAAATAACAATATTGAAAAACAAAATAGCATTAGGTATATGGTGCTTACCGCTTTTGCACATTAATTCTTCATATTTAAAATAACAGCTCTATTTTACAGTTGAGGTTAAAAAAAGAAATATTACAGAAAAAGTGAAGGAACCAAAAGGGGGGAAAAGTGGGGAAGACAAAACAGATTGTAGTACCCGTAGCAAAAACAATAGAAGGAAGTAGCCAGAACAGTGTGATACATATAAGTATAAAAAAGAAGCAAAAATGAGGGAAAATGAATCGATTATCAGCTTGTAATATCAGCTGTTGCTGACAGACATGCTACTTGGACAGATAGGTGTATGCCATGGGAAAAATGAATCAATTATCATAAGTCATATCATCAGTTGCTGATAGACAGGTAGATGTATGACATCAATTCACCTCTTAATTTGCTGAATAACAAGACATATCTGTCATTCTAATATCATCTTATGAATCATAATATACGTACATAATGCATTACCTACGTTTGCGATATGCTTCCCTGCATATCAACAGGTCTACAGAACCATCAGTAGTGGTTAACCTATATTTGTGGTCAGGTTATTTTTTCACCACATCAACAACTTCAAGTATTGCAAAATATGAAATATTTACTTAATTGAATAAATTACATGAGTAGAAGGAATTCACAAAATATTCTGGGTCACAAATATTTCATTTTGCTATGTCCTCAGGCATTTAGGGAAATATATCAATATTGTGTGAGCAATTCGTGCCATACAGCCACAAATGAGGTGTTTTTTCAAATCCAAAAATGTTGTGCAACTGCTGCATAATTCAGTTGTGTTTGTTTGTTTGCTTTTTTTGCCTTTTATTTCTTTTGTTTATAATTGTATTCAATTCAAGCAATTTCAGGTTTTCAAAACCAACTCAGTGATAATTCTAAATTGTAAAAATAGTAGAAACTTACTGTTATATAGCCTTATGTTGAGCCATTCTTGACTGAAAAGGCTACTGTGATATAAATGTACATACAAATGGAAAACAAACAATTCAAATCATATCAACAAGTCCTTCAAACACGTTTTTCTCTGAAACATATTTTGTATTTCACGTACGCCACTATATATTGCAGCCAAAGATATATGAATATTCTTTAAAAATGCATCTTCAAGGTGTGTTTTTACCATAGAGATTAGAACCAAAGAGAACTGGCTTCCCCATGTTTGTGTGTCCGTCATGCAGGATTATTTTGATTATTTTGCCTTTTTAAACTTCAATTTGTGTGTGCTTGTTTTGCCCATAGTCATGACTTGGGGGGGGGGGGGTAGTGGGCTAAAAAGTGGACCTTTTGTGAATTTTACCTTCAAAAAGGACCTTTTTTACATAAAAAGGTGGAATATTGCACCTAGCTATGGCTTTGGTGCAATATGTGCTTCATGCACAAGCCTTTGTAACACTCAATCTGAGATGCAAATTATTGTGTGATATCATCAGATGTACATGTGGACAAGCTGTGTGCAATAGGCGGGGCAATAGGGGTGTGGCAGCACCCACTTAAAATCCATGAAGGTCAACCTTTTTGTTATTTGTTTCAATAAAAAGGTCAAAAAATTGGAGAAAAAGTTCCACTTTTTGGTGACAAGGTGATCAGAAAGTCTAAAAGAGGGAAATTTTAGGGGAGTTTAGGCCCGTACAACTGCACTTTTCATGAAGATCCACTTTTTGGATGTCTGCAACCCCCCCCCCCATAAAGCTTGTGTATGGGCCTGGATGCACACTAATTTGGTCTCCATGCTTAGCAAACGAATATGGCTGATTTACCATGGTGTTACACATGGGCAATTCTGAGTCGGTTCCCTTTAAGTCTAATCTTGGCTCTTTTCATATTTTTGTAAATTTCATCTGTTAGACACGCAAGATGTGAAGTAAAGGTACCAATTTCACTTGCGTGGAAGTGCTGAAGTGTAGAGCTGGAGGTAGTGGATCGTGAAGTGTGTTATCCTGCATGGGCATTTCCCTGCACGCTTAGCTTCAAGTGTGCTATTTTTGTCGCATTTTTTATTTGACAGATCCTGATGCACTTAGACTTGAGTTGTAGCTGCAAGATTATGGAGTATTTTTGTTTTGAATTGAAGGAAATCTTTGATTTTGGTTTGTTATGTCAAGAGATGGGTCTGACAAGTTGAAGATTGATGAGTGAGGGGTGTTTTTCTCAAATATTTTCCACATTTTTGTGTTTTTTCAGTGGCGCTACCAAATACTAGTCTCATAGAGATGTGTACTAAAATACATCAAAGAAAACATCATTTTTTCTTCACAGGAGTCTCAGTTTTTAGCCACAGCTTTATGATGGTTGAAATCAGCCCTTTCATGATCTCTCTGACTAGGAATAACAATAGGTTTACCATCCATTATTCTGTACGGCTGGCCCGCTGGTGTCCATTGTGTCTGGGACTTACATACTCTCTATTCAAAATCATGCTCGAGTTTCCAGAAAACAGAAGAAAATGAGTGCTTAAAAGTATTAAAAATTACTTGATCTATCACTCTTCAGATATTAGGTAGGCCATGCATATGGTTAGAAACTCCAGAAACTTTTTTGGGTCTAATTTTCATATTTGTTATCAAATATATTTTATTTTATACTTTGTTTTGTTTGCTAATGATAATTAGCTAATTGTTTCAAAAATTTTAATTTTACTTTCAAAAAACAACATTTTCAAATGTCTTTTATCAACAAAATATATTCTTTCAGATGCTTTTTTTCAAATGTTTTTGACAACAACACGCATCATTGTGGATGATGCTTTGAATCAAGAACCATGCAAGCCGAGAACAGCAAATCCTATATTCTAGCTGATTTTCCTCCAATTCTACATTTCACATTTTGCTCTTTGCTGTAATTCAGAAACATTCCTTTATGTTAAGCAAAATCTATTGGAAAAACCTCATAGGTAAATAGTGGCTGAAATATGAAATATAACACTTCAAAAATGTAAATCATTTTTGTTTCAAATTCAATGTCATCCCATCATAATTGACTTAAGGCTTAGGTTTCAACACTGGCATTGCTTCAGAAAAGATAGCTTACACTTCCCATCATGCATTTCTCACATTTTAATTTCCTGTACTGATTTGCTATCTGGTGCAACATGTGTCCATAGTAGCAAAATGTACCTCAATGAACAGAGCACATCCAGATCTTGCAAAATATGTTTATTTCTTGACTAATTCTCAAAATGAAAACAAGGGGAAACTGTACAAACAAAGTAATGGGAGTGTCATTCGATATAATGAGGCGATATATCATGTTGCAAAGGATTCTGGGAAGGGTAAGATATCTTCTGTGGCTCACCATAGAGACAGAAAGTAAAACTTAACATGCAATGACATTATGTTTAAGTTAATGTGTGTGTAGTTGAATGTCACATTAGTCTCCTCAGCATGCAGCAGCCAGTTTGGTTCTACTCACTCCACACAAACAGTCGGCCAATGACAACGTATATCACCATTTCTGATTGGCTAAGAGGGCGACCGACTTTTTAACTCTATAAAACAAAGATTTAGCCAATTGAAAGCCTTGTTTGAAGTTGTGCTGGCAGACGTCATGGGAAAAGTGTTAGCCAATCAAAAAGAACTGGTTTGTTATCATTGGCAGACTGTTTGTGTGGAGGGAGTGGAACCAAACTGACTGCTGAGGAGACTAATGTCACATATGGGGAACTGTTTGGATAACATGAGCTAACATGATAAATATTCTTGGCAATTCTAGAATTACCAATTTGCATTGTAATTTAATCAATCATTTAATACTTTGATTAAATCAAACCAACCAACCTATCAGGAGTGTTTGCAACACACTGCTAACCAACCATACCATCTTATCCTTTCCCAACAAAGAAAGAAGAAAAAACAAGAGAGTGAGCGAGCCCAGGTGAGCGAGTAATAATGAGAGAGAGAGACAGACAGAGAGAGACCAGACACCCCACAGACAGACAGAAAGACAGACAGATAGCAGTGTATAAAATAGAGCCCATTTTCATCTCCGAGATGGGCTACTTTGTCATCTGACATACTATTTTCCTAACCTACCCGTCCAATGGATGCCTGGAAATGTTGCCACTAACTAGTAGTGTTGTACCAACCACCAAAATACCAGGACAAAATTTACCTAATTTGTGATGTTTATCTTCTGTTTGGCCTGTTTAGGCCACAACTATCCTCATTTCAGCTTAAAATGTCAATCGTCCCGTTCGCACATCCTGGTAACGTTATTTTGGTAGCGGGTTAGTTGGACAATTTTGCAGTTTTGCCCACCTTGAAAATTTTGTCCACTAATAACTAGACACTAAGATTGCACCTGAGCACTGATACATCAAAATCAAATTATATTTAAAAAAATAATATGGACGGGACAGTTTACTTTTAGGAGCAGCCTGCCCTGCAGACTAGTTGGTTTTTGGATGAATTTTACACACTACAGACAGACACACAGACAGACAGCCACCCACCCGCCCTGACACACAGACACCCCGACAGACAGACACACAGGCAGAGGCAGAGACAAATGATTTACCTAAATGTATTTTTATTCCTTTGAAGCAAACGGAGATGCTCAAGCAACAAGATAGATAAGGCCAAAAAAATGTTTGGTTGCCCTCCATGACCGACCGCAAAATGAGAAATCTTGTGGTTTTTTGTAAAATTTCAGTCACATGGGTTTAAAGAAACCTTAATTTTTGATATATCATGGACATTTTATATTTGTTATTTACTCATTTTATTTATTAAATACATATTTGATTTAAAACAGGAAGTATTTAATACTCCAATATACTGAAAAAATCAGGAAAAATGTCATAAAAACAGGATGCTAGGCTCACAAAATACTCCTTTAAGAATAGTTATCCCTGCATGTAAAGAATAACATGATGAATTATTGTCATGAAATGCAAACATGTCATCAAACTCTGCTAAAAGGATATTAAGGTTAATGAACTAGCTGCTATTTTTTATGTGTTTAAGTAATTTTCACGCTTTGCGGTTTTTGAACTCTTTTGCTTATTGCGTCTAGCATGAAAAGTACAAATATTAATATTCCGTAAAGATTTGCAATTTACCATGCACCATTTAGGCAACCCAGAGTACCATATTAAACTCCACTTAAGGCTTAAAGTAGATCATGTTGAAACATTATTCCTGTTTCTTTCATTTTCTTTACTCTCTCATATTTCTGGGTTTTTTTTCTTTTTCTTTCTAATCGGAAAGTAAGCGTCATTTTACAGGCCTTTTTTGAGGCATCATTGTAAAATTTCTTTTTCAGTTAAAATGATGTTAAACATACCTCAATGACATGCTACATTGTAGCACTTTCTCAAATTGACTGACCAATTCTCACAATCCTGCTCGTCTGCTTCCTGTTTGAGCTTGACACTATTTTGGGCTTCAGGAGCTGTTAATAAATATGATGTAGAAAGAGATTTCTTTGGCCCCCTTTTTCATATCCAAATTGCTTCATTTATGTGTCTTCTACTTCTGTTTTGTGCTCTGTCTTGGATGCTTGCTTCTCCCAGCCAATATTTATCCCAGCGCATATTTATGACCAGCTCTCTAAGCCCAAAACAGCACCACCAGTGTCAAGCTCCAACAGGAAGCAGATGAGGATTGGGAGAATTGGTCAGTCAATTTCAGAAAGTAATACGACACACGAAACATCATTGAGGTATATGTTCAAATTTAGGTTAGGAATTGTTAGGTTCAAATTTGGTCCCAAAATGTATGTTTTCCATAATGTAAAGTTCAATTGTGTGCATGGTCAAACATTGTAAGGCTTTGGTTGGGGCTTTGGTCAAACTAATCACAGATCCTAAGAAGTTTACACACAGGTTCACATATTTTTCATTTTATTTCATTTAATTTCACCTCGACAGGCATGCAGCGGTTTATCTAACAGCCAATTTTGTCATTGTTTAAACATTTTTATATTGTTTAAACATTTTGTCAATTGGAAGAAAAACAGCTGACAAATGTGAAGATCTATTCAATTTGAATTGCATGCAGCTTGAATTGTCAGTACGGATAGATTTGTCCAACATTGACAAAAAATTGTCTCAGCTGTAAACAGGCCTGACTAAAATGATCAATTGTTGATCCATTTTTTTTTGCCAGGATGCTCAAGAATCTAAAAAAGTGTGGAGGGAAGGGTTTGAGACCAAAATACACTGCCTGCACACATACTTTATAGAGCGGCTAAATTTGACAAGATGACATATTCATTGAATCTACTTATTGACACTTACCAACGTTAAACGTCTTTCTTATTGACACACAAGAAATGAAGTCATGAGGAAATGAGGTTGGGGCATCGCAAAAAGGCCCTATCTAAAATAGCTGCCCTATAGACATTTAATATTGACAATTTACATATTCTACATCTCAAAATATTGCATCTGGCAGCTGATGCAGATATGGCCTGCTTGCACATAATATATTCCTCGTTGTGGCTCTCCTGTTGGTGCAACGAGATAAAATATGCTAAAGAGACCAAAAGCTGCATGGACAGTGCTTTATTCTTTTGAGAAAAAAATGACTCCTAACACCTGTGACTCTATTTGTGAAATAGCCGTAAATGCTCTATTTCCCACAATATTTCACATTTATAAGAGTGTCTATAAAGAAGTGCATGCATCTCAATCAATAGCCTCATTCATTCCCCATTTTTCTTCCATCAGGTATCAGAAGAAAGCTCATTTCTTTCTCATTACTCCTGTATGATTTAAGCCCTGAAATATGTTTCGTTTAGATGGTATGAACACAAACATGGTGAATTGTGGTAACCACACTCCAAGTGTATTTACTATCCTAGACCAAATTAAAAAAAAAATTGTCTCAAAGCTCTCCAACTCTGAAAAACTAATGCAAAATGCATTTTTTCCAAAGATCATTTTTCAAATGTGAAAAAACCTCCAAGTCCTATTCTACTGTATGAAGTGTTGTATTTTAACACTAAAGTGATGCTGCTATTGTATTGAAGTGAAATAATTTAAGAGCAGGGGCCTTTCATATCAAAACCACTGTAGCAACACAACTCAAAATGAAACATATTGTATAATAGCATGCCTCAATGTAAGATAGCAAATAGAGCATGAAAAAGATTGAACCACAAACCCTTCAGAGAGAATTTAATTCCCTAAAAATTGTTGCCATTTTCAAGTTTTTCCAAATGTGCATAACTCCAAGATGACACTGATATATTATTATATGGTACTTCAAAAAAGTATGACATAAAAATTAATTTCTTTCTTGTGTAAACAGTTTAGATCTCATGTCAGAGTATAATAAATGTTTTTTCTTTTGTTGACTGTATGTGCAGTACAAAAAAAATTCCAAGCGCTTTTCAGTTCGAAAATTTTCATGTGCCCGAACTCAATTGTAAAATTTTAATGTTAAACTGGTCCACATTTTGTGACATTTCAGGCCTGTAGCTGGGGGAGGTGTTGAGTGGTTCCACCAAACCCTTAAAATATTCAAGGGGAAAAGAGAAAGAAAGAGGAATAAAAGGGAAAAAGAATCAATATAAAAAGAGCAAACATGAATAAATAAAATTTCAACAACTCTTCCTATGGTTCCACACCACCAAATAGAGTTCCTATTCATTTATGTGTTAAAAGGTATGGAGGAATTGGTCGTTTTCTCATTGTTAAACCTCCCTGGTTCATTCAAAACACCATTTTACCTATTGTTTATGATATTTTCTACCATAAAACCAACAAATATTGGGTAGGTAAGCGGCTTGATTTTTCGCATTGACGCGTCGAAAACTACGTACATCCTGTCAATCTTACAGCACACTGATTCTATGTAGTGACGTCATCTGGCGAAGAAGAACAAAAAAACGTGCCTCAAATTTCAGAATTGTGACAAATGTAATCTTTTTATACTTAGATAATAAGAAAACCATCCACAAAGTACAGCTATCACAAAAAAATAGGCACATCAGCCTTCTTTCTAACTTTTTTTCCCATTAAATCAACCCTGGTGTGGTTCTCACAATAAAAACACTGATTTTTTTATCGGCCATTTACCTTGGTGGTGTGATTTGGTGGTGTGGACTCCTATACCTTTGTACAGGAGCCAAGTGTTGTTAATCCGTGATGAATCCACAGTCCAGTAGTGTATAAGCGAACATCAAAATGTGAGCGCGTAAAATTCGTAATGCCTGGAGCTTATGCGTAAAACACTCTCTTACGTTAGAGGTAGCAGCTCAACATAAAAGAAAGCTTTATTCTTTACTTCTATTGCTGATATCAACAGAGAAAGCACCGATCTTCTTGTAAGGTTGAGTGGCAATGACAAACGGACATTCCGAATGAAAGAAACATGTGGATTAGACAATCTTTTGCTTATTTTCGTTCTTGAAAGTGATTCAATCAAGTTTCACCGTTGTTCATCACCGATTAACAACTCGCGCCTAGCGCATCTGTGTGGTTTACTTCACTCTGAGGGCTAAAGCTGCCCTCGCGAAGTAAACCACACAGACGACGCGGATGCATGATGAACAACGGCGAAACCACGCAGACGCGTCCACTTCATTCGGGCAGCTAAAGTTATCTTAGTTTAATTTGTATTTTATTTGTATTTTGAATTCATTTCAGATATCTCATCATATGTACTGGTATAAGTACACCAAATGATCCAGACTTCCTGGGATCGGAGCACACCGACAGTTACGACGACATGTCTCTTGATACAGATGATTATGAAGGACAAAGTGTCCTGATCCTTGGCAGAGGCAACTCGGCCTTCGAGACTGCAGATCATATTGTTGGATCTACCAACTTGATCCATATGATTTCCAGATCTAGACTGCGTCTTGCCTGGGAAACACATTATGTTGGTGATTTGAGGTATGTACCATATATATATTAGAAACAGTATAACTCCAAGGGGGTTACCTTAGGGGTTGCTTAGGGAAGTCTGCTCCCTTGGAAAATATATTTGGGTGAAATTGGGATGGAAGCGGTAACAATTATTGTATAATCAGCCCTTTTTGATCCTGTTACCCTTCCTTCTACATCCAACATCTGCTAGGGTACGATTAAGGCATGATTCAAATAGAACAGACAGCCACACTTGCCAAAGATCGCTATGCATAGAGAAATCTTGTTGTAGCCTGCTCCGCAGCCGAACAGGATTATGATGACCCTTCCACCTCGGACATTATTTGTTGACTATAGTATTTTCCCCTACATATCGACCAGACATATTCATTTTAAAATGATTATTCCAACCAGGGTGGGGCACTCAATTTTCATTTTGGATGGAGGTGTGCTGCTGATGAGAACTGATTTCCCAGCAAAATAGGAGCTTCTGAACTGAAATTTCAACATATTTTGGGGTATAGTGAACTTAAATTGGGCCAAATTATAGGTTATGGAGCCCTTGACACATATACCCATACCACCTTTAATGCACATGTAACTAGCCCCTTCAGATTCCAACATTTCACATGATCGAAGCACTATGAGCTAATTAAGATTTAATTTAAATCTGGTCAACCAGACATACCTATTTTTGACGGACGACGTTGCGACTGAAACCTTCAGTCTTCAGCTGGGTTGTGATGCAAATGACCTTGAGTACCGGACACTTCCGGTATTGATGACAATCGACGAGGAATGTCCTTTATGATCCTGTCCCAGCCGTGTGATAGTTTGGCCCGGACACCGCCACCGCTGGTTGAGGGATGGTTGCTCAGCCCTCACCCAGATTGCCTCTTTCACTCCACGCTCAAACCAACGATGCTCGCGATCTAGGATTCGGACATCCTTGGTGTCAAAATGGTGTCCGTGGCTTTCAAATGTAAGTACACTGATGAGTCGTTTCCACCTGAGCTGGCTCTGCGATGTTGTAACATGCGATTGTGAAGAGGTTGGGCCGTTTCTCCTATGTAAGAGTCTTGACAGGCTTGCTCTTCAGAACAGCGGACCCCGTATACCACTCCACTGATCCTCCCCTTGGGCTGTTTGTCCTTGGGATGCACTAAGGACTGGCGGATCGTGTTCGTGGGTTTAAAGTGGGTGGTAATTCCGTGGTCGCGATAAATTCTTTTGAGTTTTTCCGATAAATCTCCGTGATATGGGATGGTAATACTTGTTGTTCTCCCCGTCTGATTCGTGCTACTGGCGGTGGGTTTGCTGTTGTCCTTGTTTAAGGCCTTATTAATGGCCCAGTCCTGGTAACCACAGTTACCCAGCGCTTTGCGAAGATGTTGATGTTCAGCAATCTTATCGGAGTCTTTGGTGATGATCGACTCAGCTCTATGAAACAAGGTGTTGACCACGCCGAGTTTTTGAATGAGCGGTTGATTGGAACCAAATTGAAGGTATTGGTCCGTGTGTGTCTGTTTTCGATAAACAGACACAGCAAGGGAGCGATCTTCTTCCACGGACACTAAACAGTCAAGAAACGCGAGTTTGTTATTTGACAATCCTTCCTGCGTGAACTTGATATGGGGATCAATTTGATTGATGTGGTTGAAAAACCTATCAAGTTCGTTGGATTTAATTAAAATCCAAGTATCATCCACATATCGATACCATCTAGATGGCGCTATACCGGAAACGTTGACAAAGCAATGCGCTCAAATCTTTCCATATAAAGGTTAGCGATAATCGGTGAGACGGGCGAACCCATGGAACATCCATGACATTGTTGGTAGAATTTTCCACTGTACGAAAAGTAGGTGTTATCTAAACAGAGACTAAGTAGATCACATAATTGATCAGGAGATAAGTTTGTCCGTTCATGAAGTGTGGTATCCTGAGTCAGAACTTCGCGAACTGCTGAGACTGCGTCCTTCGGAGGAATGCTGGTAAAGAGGGCTATGAGCTAAAATCATCGAAAAGTAAAGATGAAATAACATTTGTAATGTTTGTGTGACCACATTTTCATGTCAAACCATTTGAATTAGCCGGAAAAATTCAATGGGGGAAGGTTGAGTCTGCTTTTTGAATGTAAGCAAATTTATTCAGGAGTAGGTCCACATTTTGTAACCCACGCCCAGAAAATCCTAGATACGGGATATGGATTGAAGAATTGTGCCATGTTAAATTGGTATGTGTGAAATCCTTGTGGAGTGGTCTAGGGCATACAAATCCTGTTTTGATTCAATACATCAACTGAAACATTTCATATCCACAGGATAAAAATAACATTGTACATATTTGATTCCATTTTGATTGCACTGGGAAATAGAATGACACACAAGAGATCAAGATGATCTGGTCTTTCCATTCACCTTATATCACTCTGAATCATCTTAGCTTGAAGCCATGGATTTACTGGTAGACAGTAAGTAAGATGAAAAGTAAAGATGAAATAGAATTTGTAATGTTTGCGTGACTATATCAATTCAGCACACAGTTGGAATATTTGAAGTGTGGTGTTATTGAAAAAAATATCTTCAAAGTTGCTGGAGGAAGAAGTAACAGAGCATGATCAGTTCTTTTCACCGTCATAGTGTGATGTCAAAATCAATCGTTGCTGGTTCACGCTACCTGTGTTCGGAACCATTATCGAAATGATCACAACACAAAGTCAATAGGGTGCTAACAGGTAAGCAAACCAAGCGTGAACCAGTAACTTAGACGTATTCACTTAGATGGCGAATAGTTATTGTGCATATGAATGAATATTAATGACTAAAAGATTTGCATATTGTGCCAAATTCGGGGCCAAATTTTAATGAAAGTGGTATTAATTACACGCCATATAATTCCTGCTTGTATTGTTTCATCTCTCCTAACAGAGCAATTAACAATGGTCTCCTGGACACGTATATGCTCAAGTCTCTGGATGGCCAGCTAGAGGGCGATGTTGCAGATATGATGATCATCAAAAGGAGTGATGGAAAATTAGTACTTGGGGTACCGTATGACAGGGATGCCTTGAGTGAACTACATAGAGATCTCAAAAATGGGAATATATCAAGCGTTAACATATCTGAGAGGTTCAACGTGGATGAAATGACAGTGGATACATTGGACTTTGGCTTACCGGATAACTTTGCATTGCGTGATCCATATGATAGAATTATTAGATGTCTGGGATTTAAATTTGATTTTGATATTTTTAACCGGTAAGTCAAAGCTGTAGCCGGAGGGGGGGTGTGTGTGCAGTGGCGTGTCCAGGTGGTGCTTTGGAGGCTGAAGCCCCCCGCACTTTGTTAAAATATCATGTAAAATCAGCCGTTTTTTGGCGATTTTAGCCATTAAGCCCGGCTCATAACTCTGAAAGCCCCTCTGAGCCTCCCGCAGGAACAGATCCTGGACACGCCAGTGATACCAATCTGAATAAAAACTTTGAAATGCAGCCCTTTTTTGAAGGAAAAATTAACAGTATGTTCACTTTTTCAAAAACATTGAAATTGGCCCTTTTTTGAAGAAAAAATTCACAAAAGGTCCACTTTCGAGCCTGCTACACCCCCAATAGATCCTGGCCATGGGCTTGAGGTAAGCAAGTCTTGTCTAGACTTGCTTCATTCAATATTAAACTTTGTAACTTTGCAACTAAGAATGCCATACTTGGGGATTTCATCATCAGTAAGCTTATTCAATTTCCAAAATGTCCAACTTTGATCTGAGTAGATCAGACTATGTCACATTATGCATATATTTTTGCATTTACCAAAAGGGTCATATTTCCATTCTTTTAGTCAAGTCGCATTTAGAGTCACATTCAGTATTCCTTTCATGACAAAGAGAACCCAGCAGAAAGAAAAGCAACATACTCCATTTTGAACATTCCATACTGCAGTTTAATTATGATTGTTGTTATTATTGTTTATTGCGTACAGCAAATCATGCAATGTCACAGCTGGCCAGGGACGAAAGAAGAAATTCCCCGCCATCAAAGCCAACTATGAGTCTCTCAAGGTTCCTGGTTTATTCTTTGCTGGTACTAATACACATTCACTAGACTTCAGGAAATCAGCGGGTGGATTCATTCACGGGTTCCGCTATACAGGTAAGTGTCAATCAAAGTAGTTATAATTGAAGACAGAATTAAAAAGACTAGTTTGCGTCTGACGTCAGGGCAAAGGCATGGCGTGATTGGTTGCTGACCTGTGCAGTTTGGCATTTTGGTCTAGTTGACAGGAAATCATACGCAAACTAGTCTTTTTATTTTCTAATTCGTTCCTCAAACGCTAATAAATTGTTTTCATTGCCGCCTTCGCTCTTATTTGCGACCCCGCACGCCATTCTGAAATAGTGTAGTGGAAATCCGAAGTTCAGTGCAAGCGATGGGCAGACCCACGCGCTCACCCACTTCAGACGAACAGTCTACTCTGCTTGCTGCGAATTCGGTCAGTGAACACGCCTGTTCACCAGCATCTCAGCCCTCGCTAGTATGCATTCATATTCAAATAACCCGCTCACGCTTGACCAATAAAAATACATTTAATTTGGTCTTCAATTATAGATTTAAGTCCATCTGGCTTCCTTGAGATAATGATGGAGTAATCCACAATATTAGTGTCTTGCCAATTATGGGTTTAACAAAATATAGAAAATACTCTGATGCCATGATCCAGGGATGCAGGGTAGATAAATGTTTATGACCATGGAGCTATTTTAGTTGACATCCATACACCCCCTATGGAAGATATGACCTTAATCTTTTACACAGGGAGTGTGAATTTCAAATTGCGTTACTCCATTTGAAATCTACACCAATGTGGGAGATTTAGGTAAGGTCATGTCTTCCATATGGGGTATATGGATTTCAACTGGAATAGCATATTTTTGTGAGCAGAAGTAGGCCAGGCATTTCAATCTAATGCTTTATGTTTGTTCTCCTGCAGCTCGTGCACTTCACAATATACTAGAATGGCGTAACCATCAAGTTCCTTGGCCATCTGTAAGACAGCCAATCACAGAGTTGCTAAACCACATCATCAAACGCATCAATGAGGCGTCAGGCACATATCAGATGTTTGGAGTCTTGGGGGACGTTATCATTTTGGCAAAGTAAGTATAAAATGGGTAAAAACTTGATAGTTAGCATATGTGCTTACTATTGAGCGTTTTTAAACATGCAGACATGAAGTGCCCCATCCACAAAAGTGTAAAGGGTTTTGAGCAAATCATTGATACACATTAGTTATATATGAACAAGTAACCCTGCAAATGTGTGTCTCAACCCCATTAGCTCAGTTGGTAAAGGGGCAGACTTTGGTACAATTTCTTGTTATCAAAAGCGCCGATAGTAAGCACATATGCTAACTATCGAGTTTTTACTGTAATTACATTTGAAAACCACCCCCACTGAAAAGATTTTTTTGGAGAATTTGAATCAAAATCAGTTGCCATGCCAGATCCAGCAATTTTCATTCAAAAATATTTGGAAAAGGTGTTGAAGGTTTTTATCCGAATAGGGCGAAAATTAAACTGGATTTCATAAATTACAACAATTTTCAACTGGAATTTTAACTTAAAGTTAGTGAATATTTTCAGGTGGCACAGCAGGAAAAAATTTTAATTTCCTGGGAAGGTAATCCACATTTCCCACTATTTCCAATATATATATATATATTTCTTGATTTGAAAAAGTAAAATTTCCCTGTCTTCCCCACTTTTTCCTGCCATGCTAGCTGGATTAATGCTCTGCGTGCTAGCCATGCGCTTCAGTGGAAAAAGTTCAAGTTTTGAAATATTTTCTCACAATATCAAGAGCTATCTTAAGAACTACTGAATCAATACTAGGCTTGTTTGTACTCATTTTAATGCATTTTTCATGCTGATTCCAAATATGGTCATGAAAATTTACATTTCTGAAATTTTTGAATTAAAAAAAAAATTGAAACATGTCGTCTGCAGTCGACACCCGCGTGAAGAGTGTTAATATTGAACCTATGGTGCAATTGGGATAGAGATAGCAGGTCTTTCACCAGGGATGTGTAGATTTTTAATAGAATAGCTCAATATATTATATAAGTTTGCTTGCAAATTGTTTTATTTATGTCCTTAAATTGGCAATATTTATATCCACTGCTTGTTCATGAAATACGGGAATACTACTTTCTAGTGCCATATCCTAATGGGAAGGAGAGGGATGAGAACATAGATATTTTCTCATATTTCGTTAGGAAAAGGGGGTTGGTGGTAACAATTTTATCCTTTATGAGTATGAATTCTATAATTTCAGATGTTTTGGTCAACTTTGGTGAAGGATTTTAGTTTCAGTAGGGAATGTTTTATCCAACTGGTATTTAAATGATGAGATTGCAGAATTCATGTTCACTAAAGCGTCAAATGTATGGATGTGGCTTTTATGGTGTATTTTAAGCTTAAATTAAAACTGATAATAAAACTGAATTCTATTGAATGTTTCCAATTGCAAAGTGTGCAGAGACTTTGTGGGGTTGGCACCGGGGGTTCTCAGTACAAATGACCATACGGGACGCCGCAAATATGGGTAGCATTTTCAGCCTCTTGGTATATCAATGACCCCTTTTTCAAAGCCTATTTTGGTATATGAATGGGTCCTTTTTTCAAAATTTTCTCAATTTTTTCGGAAAATAGCCCAATATTTCGTTAATTTAGCAAAAATTTTCAAAATTTTCCCAAAATTTTGGGAAAATTTGTAAAAACTAGGACATTTTGGGTTAAATTCGGCCGAAAATTTTGACTTTTGGTATATCAATGGGTCCAAATTTCTTGAAAAATTGGTATATTTATGGGTCCACTTTCAAATTCTCAGCGGCATGTCCCTACCAAAACCAAACTTGAGTACCCCCCCGGGGGTTGGCATAGTGCTCAATAAATCACCATGCTTATTTTTAAAAAATCATTTCTTGTTTCAGCGATGATACTGAATATATATACTTGGAAGAATATCCCCTAAAGATGCTACATGCAATACCAGGCATCACAGGCTACTCGGCAAATAGGATATTGGTGGTTTCATTGGAGTATGGATATGATTTCTCAGGTAAGATGATTTAGAGAATAAAAGTATAACCGTTTTAGCCGCTGTTGTGCATCTATCGTCTCATATAACACGGGCGACATTGTTAGTTTAAGTAAAACAACAAGGGGAGGACAAGTTGTTTTACGCCAAAAATAATGATGTCCCGTGTTATATGAGACGATAGATGCACGACAGTGGCTAAAAACAATACCATTATTCTCGCTCTTAAACATGTCAATTCAAATAAATATATTAATCATAAGTATACCAAATATGAATCAAATTGAATCCTACATTTTACAAGGAATTACCTAGGACTTAGAATCAATCAGTCCTGTTGTTGCTATGCACCTCCAATTGGTTAAAAAAGCGTGTACAGGTATCGTGTTGAAATGCACATGCTAAAGTGTGTGATATTGTTTTAATATCACACAGGTAAGAACCAATAAGATTACAAGAACATTCTCAAGTGTTTAAGAATACCTAATTTCTAACAGTTTCCCTCTTCAAGCGAGGACCAAAGTAGGATCATGTGTGTAAGACAAAGTTGAGCACAAAGTCATATTGCATTTGATTTGATTTGATTTTATTCATACATGCATACAGACTGATTACAGAAATACACTGCCACATTACTACAGATTACAAGATTTATTTATTTGATATGCATCTTACAATAATAAAAAAACGGATACAAAACAGTTATAGTAAACAATAGTTAAACTACAACAAGATGATTAAATATCATGTACAGTGCGTTTATCAAAAGATGAGTTATACAAACTGAATAACCTGCTGAATGGTATCATAGTCCTGTACACTCATAATAAGAATAAAGATGTCTCTATCAGATAGATTGTCAAGGTCACAGATGCTTCTAAAATTATCAAACAATCTTATCCGCAAGAACACTTCATAACAAAGTGAAACTCATCTTCAACATCTTTACTATCGCATAACTTACAAATCCTATCTTCAGGCTTAAATGACGACCTTTTTTGTATACTTGTGAAGACCAGCACGAGAGGACCTAGGATTTTTCGAACGATTACCTTAATTTAACTTGGACCTAAACAAGGAATTTATATACAACTGAAGCTCCCATAGACTTTTCCAACCAAGGAACTTCATTTCACTTGGATGGAAACAAGGAGTTCTTGTTTATCTGAAACTGTGCGCCAAACCATGGACCCTCTTCAAAGTTTTAGGATCCAACCGCGTTAACCGAGACATGACCCTATAACAGCAAATGAGACACGGTCTTGTAATGCAGTTTTATTGTGTTTTTAATATGTTCATGTCAAACTCTATTAATAATTTCAAAATTCAATTTGTATCCATTTTGACTGTTGACTGTGAATGTTTAGCTCTAGGTCCAGGGACACTTCAAAACCTAAAAAATAAATAACTTGAAAAAGAAAACCGGTATGTGTATCTCTGATAATGGCCTCAGTTTCAGGTGTTTACCAATGCAACCCATCACACACTTACCCCGACACCCCCCCACACCCCTGTCACTCATAAGTTTGTATGTTTAATTCATATTTATGCAGGTCCTGGTAAGGATGTATTCAGAAGAAATCGTGCTATAGGAGAACCAAGTGAAGCACATCTATCCAACTTTTTACATCCTGTAATATACTTCTATAAAGAATTACCATCTAGTAAGTACTCTGTGTTATAGCATCTATACTGTGTCTCGTCTCAAGTTGAGAGAGCCGATATTATCAAAGACAGAGATAAAAAGATTTTATCACGTCTGATGTCATGTCAATTATGATCCTTGATTGGTTTACACAGGTTAGTAGCGCGTAAAAGGAAGGCCGATTTATCAGGTGCCGATCGGAGAAAAGGAATAGCAGCAAATGGCGAAAAATTACGTACTTTTACAAGGCAAAAAGCAGCTTTTCTAGGCATTGTTGACATGGTGCCTTCGCGAAAGAAAGTTTCCTACTACAAAGACCTAACTTTTGAGATGGTTTGCATGTTTGAAGGTGCAAAATTAACAATAAGGCGCCCAGTTATACCGCCGCGTTCAGCAAATCATAATCACAACACTTGTAAACAAACCGTGTTCGAGTTTGATTGACAGATGACGTCAGACACTCTTTTTATCTCTGTCTTTGATAATAGTGTGGTTACATCATGGTTTACCAGCATAAGGACAAACTGCCTTTCTTTGAGTGTGTATACACCCTGCAGGATTAGGTTAGTGCATGTGATTCAAAGCTGCCACTGTGCAATACACGCATAGCACTATCAACTTGAGAACAGATGCAATGGGCTATTCCATTTAAAATCCACACTACCCCTGTGGAAGATTTTGAAATATCTTCCACAGGGGAGTATGAATTTCAAATGGAATGAGCACATTAGCAGCTCCATTTGAAACTCACCCTCCCTCAGTGAAAGATTCAGGTTGAATCTTTCACTGAGGGTGTATGAAATTCAAATGGAGCTGCTTAATGTGTTCATTTCATTTGAACTTCATCCTCCCCTGTGGCAGATATTTCCAAAATCTTCCACAGGGTAGTGTGGATTTTAAATGGAATAGCCCAATATATACTGTATAATAGATAGAGCAGGTATTCCAACCTCTTTTGGAATGTGACCCCATATCATAGAAGTCTAACCACTTATGACCCCATGTCAAAATTGTTTCACAAGTATTCCAATCTCTGTTGAAAGTCTGAATACTTGTGACCTCATTTCAAAATTGTGTCACATTTGGCCAACCTTATTTCAGGATAGTCTCATGACCTCAACTCACTGTGTTGGAATCCTTGATGTAGGGGGTCCAGGCCATCTCAATGATCTCATAAATATCAAGTTAGAGCAAAACGATCTGCTCAAACATACGGCACAATTATTTGGGGAATAGTTGGTAGGTGATGGGCATCAGCCAGACTTGCACACTTCACTGGCTATGACTTACGAGCACCAAATTATTTTGTTTAAATGTGTAACTGGAACTGGTCCAAGCTACCAAAATGATTTATTTGTTATACACAAACCAGGTCATCTTGGTCTGTGATTAGCTTAAAAATTGTACATACTTTGAACACTATGGATGACAAAGCATCAGAAGTAACAGGTGCCAAAAGTGGATGATCCCTCTGTTGAGATGCAGGTACCTGCTTATACGGGTAAACAATCCAGATCCAGTTAAGACTATGTTACTCTATTAATGTATTTTAGAAATATCTTAAAACTCATCCTCCCCAAAGTAATCTTGTTCGCTATAAGTTGAGTTTTCGTTTGCTTATAAGTTTTTTGTTGCTGTTGTATTGTATAACTTGGTTATCTAAATGAAATAGCACTCTATAAATCCAGCTATTATGTTATGTTATCTGATTTCATTTATTTTTTGTTATCATCATTTAAAATAATTTCATTATTATTAACAATATTATCATTACCACCATTATCATTGTAGTTGAAGCAATGAGATTGATAGCCAAGCATCCTGGAGCAGTGCTACCTGAACCAGTCAAAGTCCATCATATGGTAGAGGACTTCTTGACAGACTTCTCAGCACCTGTCAGGTAACATCATTAGCTGCCATGTGTAAATATTGTTAGGCCAAGTAAAAGAAAACATGTATATCGTCCGGACTTTTTCAAAAATCGGTGAGGGAGGCCCTTATTATTTGTTATTATGTTATTTTTTACAATTCATTCCTGTGTAAAATTACATTTGCAAAGTCTTTGTCAACATATCATAAAAATGGGGAGGGGCCCTAATATTTTTGTTATTTCCCCTAAGTCCTACCCCTAGCTTGAAGAAAGTGTTTGCAATGTGTTTATAAATGATAACCAAGAACTTCCTAACATGTATTTTCATTACAACAATGTTAGAATAAGGGACCAACAAAAATAACAGAAATATTTGAAAATCTCCCAAAATCAGTGAGGGCAGGGACGATATACATGTTATTTATTTTACTTGGCCTTAGATTTGGCACACAGTGACATCGCCCCGATATCTTCATAGTAGAAATCGCCATGGTAGGTTGAATCCACAGCCACCCATGGCCATTTTATTCGGACCTATGAGATGCATATTATTAGCGAAGTGACCTGACTAAGGCTACTGATAGACGGGGTAATTGATTTCTCGCTCTGTGAGCAAGCTTGTATACGACATTGCGGTCAATGGTTATACTCTCTCCACTTGAGTGAGTGCCGCTATAGCCTGCTGCGCGCTGTAGTCCATATAGGACCAACGCAATATAATATTGAGAGTTTTGGTCAAATTTTGAGTTCAAAGCGCACGGCCAATTTTCAAAGCGCACACTAACGACTATAATATATGTTCAACACGTATTTTCAAGTGTATGAGACCACATCTGGTTTCTTGAGAAAAATTCATTTACGGGAGATATTCATCATTTTGTAACCCAGTATCCGAAGATTTTCGTCTGATATCAAAATCGTGCATAGCAATTCACGTGTATGGATCCCGTGTATTCATTTTAATGTCTCTGCTGCACCAAATAATTACTAGCCAGGCGATGTCGGTGTGTGGCATGTTCTTGGGAATAACTTGAGTTACAAAGGGAAGCTATTGGAGATGCATTCTTCTTATCCTAAACCTTGGTTTCCAAGATTACTTGAAAGAGTCTTGACTCTGCAGTAGACTATTCCAATTGAAAGCCATACACCTGCTATGGAAGATATGATCTTAATCTCCTACACAGGTATCTTACAGGCTTTAGTAGTTATATTCTTGTTAATCCCATATTTATACTACTAACTGGCCATTTTGAAAGTGTGGGATTTGTCCAGTTCCTAAATTACAGAGCAAAATAAAACCCAACATAGACATATCATATATATTTTATTCATCTTGTTTCTGATTCAGTATTTAAGGCATTAGTATAAATTATCCTGTTTTACAATTTGTCTTAAAACTAGTCTCTTACACAGTCTGCTTGTTTATGTTTGTACATAGTGAAAATTGAATGACATATCATACTTGTTTCCACAGTCATGTTCTGGTACTTCGTCGTTTCTTGGAATCTTGCATCGAGCAGGACCTCCGTAACTTCTTTGACAACCAATGCTTCTGGATGGCCTTAACCCACAGCAGCCCACCAGAGTCATGCAAGACATTCTTCTTAAAAGGTCAAAGGTTACCCCCATACTTTGAACTACAAGGGTCACTTACTCGAGAACAGTACTTTGGGGAGGAAGAGACCATCAAACGGGAGATGGAGGCACAACGGCATAGGGAGGCAGATCCTATTGATGAGTTGAAACCTGATGTAAGGAATGTAGGCTTTGGGTTTGAGGAACATAGCGAGTTGTAATTCATTGTGAATTACTTTCCGAATGATTGGTCCAAAGACAATATTTTTTTATAAGAGCTTGGGCATGTTCTTATTAGTTATCATTTGATTACGCAGAATCAGTAAGGTGAGCTTTATTCTGATAGTGCTAATTTTTATAGTGTAGAGATGTGCTTCAGATCAGAATCAACAAAGTTGAAACACTATAAAACAGCACTAAGGCTCTCAGAAAAAAGTTTTGTACATTTAGCAACATATTACCCAGCATGCAGTACTATTATGTGAGCCTGAACCCTCTTTTTTAAGACTTTGTTAACAAAATGGACCTCTGTGACATCACTGGTTCATGCAGCATCATGGTTCCTTATATGTGACCTGCTACCATGAAATCAGCGTAAAGTCGCAAGTTATTAGTCACTCAAAACGCCCTGGCTACTGCGTTGGTGTTCACTCACCTGTTAAAGCCACTAAGTATGTCTGTATGTCCTTTGTGAATGGGGGCACAATGGGCCATTCACGAAGGATAATACTACTGGCGTGTACAGGTGGCAGCAAACAAAGAACATCAACTTAGTCAGACCAAATATCTCGAAACTACCAACTCAACAAAATGAGTATAAAGTCGTGGCGACTTTACGCTGATTTTGTGGTAGCAGGTCACATATGTAATACACAATGAAGAGTTCAGATTAAATATAATATGGGATAAATGCCAATCAGAATATTGGTGGTCATCATGTTCTGCATAGAAACTGGTACTCGCATAGCCATATTTTTTTACAGCAGGGATTAGCTAAAAGCTGATCTGGATGGTGGCATTTATCATATTTTACATCTGAACCACATCAACTGGAAAAGAATTATGCCATTTTCAGCCTTCATTATAAGAAAGGTTTTGTTGTTAAGGCATGGGGGAAAAACCCTGTAACCTGTTCTACAGGCGAACAGACAGACCTTACAAGTTGGGTCAGCCAGTTGGGCATCTTACTATAAATAGGGGAATGTTGTATGTGTGTATGTGGTTTATGTAAAAGGCTCCGTCAGTTTCGATCCAAATGTCGCCAAATTCATACGGGAGATCGAGGAATATACGGAAATTGCCTCGACTTTATTTGGTTGAAATCGGTCAAGAATTGGCTGCAAAACAGTGAAAATATGGGTAAAAACGGGTTTTTGTTATGAAAATCAGTTGTCAACCTGCGCGTCACTGCAGCTGGCAGGCAGCAGCGTCGGGCGCTATGAGCGTAATCGCGACTACGCCAATGCGCGCAGAACGGCGAGAGCCACGCGATTTTGCGAGCCAGAGACCAGTGGACATGATAATACAGAAAGAAGGAAAAATAAATAAAAATTAAAGGGTAAAAGGGTACATGGACGGGTCACGGATTATGATAACGATGAACACGTCCAAGATACACGCTATGAGAGGACGATATATGGGAAAAATATGTGTGTTGTATAAACAAAATGAAGCGGTAGACCTACTATAAAGAAAAATGAAATTAAAATGACAAAAAAAGGTACGAGTAATAGTCCAACGGGTTAAAGTAACTAGATGAAACGGGAACGAAACAAAGAAGGAAAGAAACTAATCGGAAAAAAAAAAAAAAAAAAAAGAAGCTATATTAATGATAACATAATTAAATTTAAAAAAACATGGAAACGGGAAATCGCAAGCAGCAAATAAAAAATGAAGCTAAAAGGGAAATGTAAGAAATAACAGATTTAGGAAAAAAATGGGAACGGGTTTAAATAAATAAATAACATGAAAACGGAAAATCACAAGCTAAGCAGCAAATATTTTTGGGAAAAAATAACCCCATGTATAGAAGAAACTGAAAAGAAAGGAAATGTAAGAAGAGACAGATTTATATAAAGAAAATGTATCTTTTAGATGATTCTTCCTGTTCAGTAATTCTTCCTGTTATAGTGAACGCTCCCATTTACTCATCTTATGGGGACCACAAGCGCTTGGGTATCCCGCTAGTAATAATAACTTTGCAAATATACTTAATTGTAAATTTGCTTCCCTTGCATATTTTCAGTCAAAATCAATCTACTTTTGCTACAAAAACAATAGATTTACATACAACAACTAACTATGCCCAAAGGTCACAATCTGGGTCGGTCGTGCCATAGAACAGGGTTTTTATCCACCGCCTTGTGAAAATAAACAATATAAAGTGTATAATATAACCATTGTGAGTCAATTATTTTTGTACTATTTATTTGTATATATGGCTGACAGCAAGGTAAGGAATCATTGTATAAAGAAGAGTATTTAGAGAATAAATGATGGGATTTTGTCTTTTGCCTATCCAATATCGTGTCATAATGGATGGGCTGGCCAATATTTTGAGTAGTGGATGCTGGCGCAGCCGGTATCCACTACGATCAGTTTTTAATGTAATTTTTGCGAGAAAACTGCACTTTTTCAGACAAAAATAAAGTTACTTTTGTGAGGACATCCCCGTTGTTTTAAATGAACGAAACCATCATTTAACATCTAAGACGCCTTGAATCGCGTTTTTAGTTATCGCACATGTATTACGCTAACGCATTATCGCTGCGATCATTGAGGAGCAACAAGCGTGCGCGCCCTGACTAATATCACTATCAACTATTGTGAGATATTATACACCAGAAAACCAATCAAATTACGTGATTTCTTTACAAGACGCACCCACTGAATAAGTATGCTTTTTATTTTGTCCCTACATTTTGTATGTTGTATAATGTGATTGTTATGGAATACCAGTGTGAAACTTGACAGTTTATGTCATGTAATATGATATAGTTATACAAAACATCAATATGGCCAACATGTGATGATCATATATGTGATGTGATTGAGCGAAATCAGTCGGAAGTCGGAAATATTGATTTTGAGATACAGCAAACAAAAGAAGTATTTCCCTTTGTTTCCTTATTGTTTTGGAAACTCAACTGCTCACATCTTTTGAACTGGTTGTCCAAATTCAATGGGTTTTTCTACAAAATATAGCTTTGTAAATGCTGTTTACAATTCTATAAGAAACTGAAAATTGACTATGTCCAACTTCAGACTGATTTAGCTTGATCACACCACATATTAGTTACAAGGCCTTTGTGTTAACGGTTTAAAATATATTTGTGAAAATGCCATGCTCTAACCATGTGGTACTCATACAAGCAACAACAATAACAGTGTGCTACACCTTGGCACATTTACAGTATGCACGCGGGTGAATGTCACATGATGAACATGTGAATGTCACAAAACCTTTGTGTGAAAAGTGTGAAATATATTTGTAATTTTTAACCTGTATCAATATACAAGACAGTTGGGTGTTTTTTAAAGGCACATGTTTTGTGTGTGAAACATCATAAGTTGTGTGTATGTCATATGATGACTATGTGACAATCAGAAACCATTATGCTGTGTATGTAAACTGTGTGTAATATATGTGTGACAATTCATTCCATGTAGTGAACTTGTGTGGCTGCCATCTGATGACCATGTTACTTACAAAGCATAGATGTGACTCTTTTTACATTTTCATGTTACAAGTACATTTACATGTATATATCATGGCAAACAGCTACATTGATTACTGTGTTGCCTTAACATATCATTCATTGCTGAAGAGTAAGAGTTGCTTCACTTAACGCCATGAGAACTACCTGCCGATTGGCCAAAAAGAAGTTTTCATTATCAATTGGACCAATCAGCAACATTGTTAGAATAATTTCACCACACCAAAACATTGGGGTGACTTATTTGCAAAGCTCCATTCTGATTGGTGATTAAAGTGAAGATATCATGTAATTGACCAATCAGAAGCCATGTTAGATCAGCAGGTAGTGCTCAGGGGGTTAAAACAGTCAGCTGCAATTACCAACATAAACTTGGTAATATTTTGAAGGTAAAGAGAGATTATACCTTCCTCATACCAGTGTTGTAGGTCTCGAGACCAGGTCTCGGTCTCGAGACCATCTCGAGACCTGGTTTTGTAGTGTCTCGGTCTCGGATGTCAAGGTCTCGGTCTCGGAACTCAAAAGTCTCGGTCTCGGAACTCAAAAGTCTCTGTCTCTGACCTCAAAAGTCTCGGTCTCGGACGTTTTTTTGTTCGAGACCTGAAGAAAAAGATACGATTTTCTGTTGTTGTTCATTATTTATTCCTTACCCTAAATTTCAATGAATGTTGAAGAAATTGTTCAGAATAAAGATACAGAAATCATTTAAAAAAGTTATAAATGAATCATAAGTGAGCATGTTCGGATGTGAGCTTCCAATTTCAGTTCATGATTAAACATAGATGAGCAGGTGGTGAAAGCGAGGATCCCACTTAACTTTTGCAAGGGGAACATTCTCCACAAAAGCATAATAGATGAACAAATAGTTGCCCTGTGCAGTGTGCATTTTAAGTCATTTCAGCACGAAAAACATTGTGTTTTGGGCCCAATTTATGGCAAAATTACTCAATTTTGAGCGCTTCGCGCACTGGTGCTTCAAACACTGGCCCTTCACACACTAGCCTAATTTTGCCTCCATTATAGCCAACATCTCGGAACTTAGAGGTCTCGGAAGGGGTGGTCTTGATCTCGGAAGGTTTGGTCTCGGTCTCGATCTAGGACGGGCAGGTCTTGGTCTTGGTCTCGGACATAGAGGTCTTGACTACAACACTGCCTCATACATCTTGATCAAGTAAGATAGAGCCATTTGAATAACAAAGACAACATTTTGAACATTGCAAATTTAGATATCAGCTTCTTCAGAGTCATTTCTGTAATGCTTCTGGAAATGGGTCCTGACAAATAATTTGCTATGTTTTTAATTGACCTGTTTGAAGGGGGAAATCTTTTGACTGTTGAAATTCCTTATTTGTCATTCAAATTAGTGCACATATATATATAGTCCATAATCCCTCCTTGAGGCAGTAAATTATAATCAAATTTTGTGCTTCTCTCACAAAATGCTCATTTTTGCAGGAATCTATTACAATAGTTGCATTCCTTGCGTCATTTCATTTCTGAAAATGTACACTTTTATATACTTATCATTAGTACGTTTACAGATACAATAAAACACAATATCTAAATTACTGACTCAAGAGGTATATGGACTATAGAGAGGTATAAAAAATAGACAGCACACATTTCTCCATCTTGAATATCCTATTGAAATTATCTTCCAAGCATTTGCCTCTGTTTCAAATGTAACAATGCCTATCTACTTACTCATTATTTTAATGTTCAAAATAATGTTACAAAAAGTGATTGTAACATTTTATGTAAAGCATGACTGTTGATACTCAATCTTTACTGGAAAGATACAAATTATTTGTAGGGTCTGAAATTTATAGAGGCTCAGATTTTAAGAAATCATAACTTTGCTTGAATTATGTTAAATTTATTTCCTATTAACTCACTTGGCTGAAATTAATTTTGTGTTAAGCAGTGTGCATCTGAAACAACTCATTTTATTGTCAGGTTGTTTTGGTTTTACTCCTTATGAGTGTGAGGTATTGACTATTCATGCCATGCCACCAGTTCATCGTGTGTAAGGGATATTTAGTTAATTCATCATGTAAGTTGACACTCAACACCCCTCTTACTCAAGTGCAACTGGTGGCTACATCGTATGACTATAGTCTGTCTCGTCTCAAGTTGAGAGTAACACCATGTTGGATTTCGCAGTTGCAGATTCAAATCGTGCATGCTAACCTAATCCGCTGGGTATAGACATGCACGTAGATGGGCAATGCAACATGGCATTGCTCTCAACTTGAGACAAGACACACTATACACTACTCTCCCACTGTTTTTGGCAAGCTACAGTTCTTATGCCATCTATTTCACACTTTTAGTATTTTTAGACTCTGTTGTAAAGAAATGGGGTTTTAAATTGAACTTTAGAAATTGAAAAGTATAAATCACGTTAGGTCTAAGGCTGTGCTAACACTTTTCTTTGATGACTTTGACCACAATTTTTATTTTTTCAAATATCTTAAAAATTCAAGAATCTAAGCTAATTGAACAGACAGTAGCTCCAGTGACACCTCATTAATTTCCCTGGGCCTTTGGATGTATTGTAATAGGTATTAGAATTTAACTTTGAAAAAAAAAATCAATATAACAGGGCTGCAGTGCTAGTTGTTACACCCCTCCAGTGAATATTGGCCTAGTCCTACCAGGGAAAATATGCATGAGGTGTCACTGAATTATTGTAACAGATAATAACAAATTATTTTACACCCGTATTTCAAAAAATTAATTTGAATTTAAGCATTTCAATATTATTTATTATGTTTGTACTTCTTAGTTTTGTAGTATCTTATTAGTGGCAAGGAATCTTAAAATTATCACTGAATTATATTTTGTTTGTGTTTGCCTGCTTGTTATAAGGGCTGCATAATGGTGCAAGGTTAACAATATACACTGAAATAAGTAGCTGTAAGGTGAGAAAAAATACTATAATTATATTGAGCAGGATGACGGGTATGTTTGGTTTTAGTTTGTTTATATAGCGAAAATATATTTATACATAGCGTATTTGCTGTTTGATGATGATGGCATTTAGACTAAATTTATATATAATTGGTACTTTCATGCCGTTGATGGGTTAACATCTATCATGCATAAGATAACAAAAGTGAAGACGAGAAGGGTATCATATCGATGTTCACTCCATCAATGGCAGGAAAGTACCAGTTATAGGAATGGTCTATTTAATCTGTTTCACATACAAATTGTAGTCAATCTAGATTTGGAATGAATGGCTTTAAGGACACAAAATTTGTTATTATTTTCGTGCTTCACTGGATCTGTATTGCTTATTGTTAGTATTAGAAATGTGAATATCAAAAGTAGGTGGTTACGTTTGAAAATGCCTATTTTTTCCTTACCAAAACTGGCTTAAAAGTCTACCCAAATAAAATTAGAAATAATTTCTAGTAACAGAAATATGCCACAAATAAGTTGATTTTGCAGATAAACAAAAGGGGGTGAACCCCCACACTCTTGCACCCTACTGAAAATGATTGGTACCCATGCATTTCAGGGGGCTGTCATTTTCATTGGAAGGGTCCCAAATATGTCAGTGACTGGAGTCAATTTTTATAATGCCCCCAATCTTGGGTTGAAATTTGTATGACCCCCTTCCGCTCGCATATCCCAAAAACAGATTATTCAAAAGGTCTTGAAATGTGTTATATTTGAGTACCATGTAGTTAATTTGGAAAAAATGTATGCGTAGCAGGCAATTTTGATTGTAACTGCAATTTTGGTAAATATTTTAAATGATATTTATTAACACCAAAGAAAATGACAAGCTCCTAATCAATTGTAGACAAGACTGTCACACTCAAATGCAAGATCAACATCAAAGGATCTGGGCTGTAAATTAGTCTTGAACTTCAAGTAGACCCAATATTGCATTTGAAAGACCAACTAAAGGTCCGTTCATACTATGCCGCAATTGCATTGCGATGCGTTGCCGATGTATCAATTACTTTTTACCGCAACTCAACACAAGATCATCGCATTTCCAAATGTATTTAACTTCATTGCGATACCGCAATGCAGTATTTTGCAGTACAATGCAGTGCTGCAACGCACTGCATCGCAAGGCAATTGTGGCGTATTATGAATGGACCTTTAGTCTTTTCTATGGAAGTGGGTATCAATCTTTCTGATACAGTTTGTGGATCTTAAGTTAACTTTAAATTATACGATTGTGAAGATAATTATCATTCATCCGGGCAGTACTGAATTTGATTTATAATCCGATCTACTGGATTTACTTTTTATGAGTGGCAACAAATTTTTGCCACCAGAACATCACTTGGCCTGACATTGCATCTGGGACAGGATGTGAAATATTGCCACTCCTAAATTGTAAGTCCAGTAGATCAGAATACAATCTCAAATTCATAATAACTTTAAATGTGACATGATCAAAGGGAATGAGTCACATGTCGACCCTGGTCGAAAATGAGTTTTACATGTGTTTCTAACGAGGACATTAGAGCTTTCAGAAACTGATAACCCCAAGTTGATACGAGTTTTCGTTGCAAAGTTATGTCACTTTATCGATTGCTGAAAACAATAGAAAACAAAAGAATTTTTACACTTTCTTTGCCAATATCTCAAAATCAATGTTAGCGACATCCGACTCATTCCCCTTGATCGTGTCACAAATTATCTTTTTGTATGGTGAAGGAGGAGCATGTCTGTAGGTGATTTATCTTCAATTTATAAATGAGTGATTGTCTGTATATTGACAATTTAATCATGTTAATGGAGAGGCATTGTTGCCTTGTAAAGCTTTATGGTTACAAAATAAAATATATTTTCTGAATTATAAACTGGAATAGTGTATTCATTTGCATTATTTAATTGATATGAAGAAGGGGAGCAAGGAAAATTTGGCTGAAGTGGGATTCGAACCGGTGACCTCTGCTCTGCGAGACCAGTGCTCTTCAATCTGAGCTATCCAGCCCTATGATGGACGGCGATTCCAATTACCAGTATCTTTGCTTGGGTGCTGGTCAGAGCCATGAAATTGTGTGACAGTGTCAGCCCTACACCAATATTCATTTCATCAAGTGCCCCCTGGTGTTCAATCATATACCCTGGAAAACAGAACCAGGGTATACATGTAGGGTTCAATCCTGATATGGAATGACCGTCACATAATGCATACTTAAGGCAGCTGTGTACTCTCAGACATGCATGTAGTAAAAGTGCAATAACTTTGTAATTATTACAGCATAAGACATATAAAAGTATACATTTTTATGAAGGCAAGACATCAATAAATCTTAATATAAATACAGATTTGGGGTAAAACAACAATTATGAAGAAAATCACAAAAAAGTGAGTTTTTGGCAATATTTGTTAGGTACATCATAACAAAAAACACTCTTTCCAAAATATTTTATTTTGTTTTAGCTCAATCTTGAGGCTCCATTCCAAAAACGTTTTTTATTTTTTTGATATTGGCCTTATTTTTTGAGATATTGACCATATAAGGCATCAAATTGAACTTTTTAAATTCACAAGCGCCTATTTGCACAAAATCGGAAATAGACCAAAATATAAAAAAATGAGAAAACCGTTTCTTGAGTCGATCATGCTTTTTACGATGATCATATTTGCTTACCTATAGATGCTGTATTTATTGAGTTATCGTGTACCTAAATCGTCATTTTACCGAGAAAATGAACATTGAAATAATGGCTGTTGAAGTTTAAAGTGGTCACATTTTGCACTTTCATAGAATCTCACAGGAGAATGCGGCAGTTTTCGTTTTTCTACCTTACATTACATGAACATCGGGTAAATCCACGGCCCCTTGAGAAGTTTGAGCGAAATCCATTCATAACTTGATATTTAAATCGGGGAAAGAACTTGAAAAAACCCACATTTTATCAGCTAAAACGGAGCCATTTGACCACTAGGTTTTTGTGAAATCAGTGCTTTTCCATAAGATGCGCCGCGCATGCAGATAAGCGTCGCGTATTTGTGCGTTAACAAATTGCGCGATACGCAACGCGATGCGTTGTTGCGCGCGTGTACCCTGCTGGTACAACAAAGGTTTTCTTTCCTTTTCAATTTCAAACACGAGTGGAAGAGTGAAATAAAATCCTTAAAATATTGCAGTTGGAGTTTAGAAATCTGGATTTTCATTCCTTGTATTTATAAAAAACATAACAAAGTACAAACATATCAAAAAAACTCAATTTTGCGAAAGAAACAATATCTAGAGTACACAGCCGCGTTAAGCCAGGGAGTAAGTAGAGGTTTTCCCAGGTCCAGATCCAGGTCTATAACTGTGGTCCTGTCCTTGGTACCAAGTTACAATAGTGTCTCTCCAACTTATAGGTCGATATACATGCAGGCCTATATAATTATATGTATTTGAGCTAGGGAGTAAATAGGGGTTTCCCCAATCAGGAAGATCCTGGTCTATAGCTGTGGTCCTCTCCTTGGTGCCAAGTTTCAAAACTGTCTTGCCAACTTACAGGCCTATATACATGTATGCCAATATAATAATACAACTGTATTTGAGGTAGGGAGTAAATAGGGGTTTTCCCAATCAGGTAGATTCAGGTCTATAACTGTGGTCCTCTCCTTGGTGCCAAGTTTCAAATAGAGGTTGTGCATGAAATTATTGATTGACTCCAAACAAAGGATTTGAACCGGTGTCCTTCACCGTAATCATGGCGCAATGCAGTCAATTCAATCAAATGTTGTCATCAACCTATTTGATTGTAGTGCATTTGTTATGTGTGTGAGACGAACTGTCACGGTAGATTGCAACCATGCTTTTGTTGAATGCATTCGAGTAGTCCGCCATATTTACGATATAATACGTCATATGCACAACCTCTATACTATCTTGAAGAGGAAGCAGCTTCAATTGTTCTTATATGGCAGCCCAAAGTAAGCAATACTATCTTGCCAAAATGTCATCATTGTCCAACATAACAACACCCATCATTTCATTCCATTTGTGGTGATCTGATGCCAAAGTTATGACTGGTTCAAGTGTTTTTCTGTTAATTAAGTGATTTTCTTTTGCAATGAACACCATACAATGATTTATTACTAAAACATGCCATAAATGCACTAAACTAGGTACATTACCCCTCTTTAAATCCAGGTATGTACTTTCTCTCAAGATATATAGTGTGCAAATGTCTTAAATTAGATAAATTAGCTTTCAAAAACTTCAAATAAGTGCAACTTTGCTAAAAGACGAATTAAAATGGACATGGTACTTTTTTCTTACATATTTTTGGATCAAATATTCCAAAATGTTTATTACAAAATCAAAGAATTGTGTATATAGTTTTATAGAGGCCCGACTTTAATGGTGATAACAATGAGCATTTATTTTTTAATTCTGCAAGTTTGACTCCTCAACATTATTTCTCTAAATTAATGTGTAATGTATGTTATCTAATGTTTACTGATTTTGCTTGATCGCATCACATATGTCAACAGGTAAAGTTAATTTGATTTTCTCAGTTATTATTTTTGTACTGTGGTCTTTGATATTAGTAAAAAGTACATTTCAAATTTGTCCAAAAAGTCACACTCTCAGAAGCTCAAAATCAATTTCTTTAATCAAACATTGAAATAATTTTAGTGTCAGTGTATTTCTTAATAATATTCAAGCAATCTAATTTGTCTCACCTGGCAATGTTCACTGAATTCTAAAAAAAATCTAAAACTAAGCAGATTTTCAAGCAAGTTATTTGTTTGTTTTATTTTTGGGCATTGGATTGGACCTGATATTTGTAAAATAGCCCATATAAACACTTTAGCCAGAGAGTAATTAGGGGTTTTCCCAATCAGGAAGATCCAGGTCTGTAATAACTGTGGTCCTGTCCTTGGTGCCAAGTTACAAATACTATCTTGCCAACGTATAGGCATATACATGCAGGCCAATATAATAATATGTATTTGAGGTAGGGAGTAATTAGGGGTTTCCCCAATCAGGAAGATCCAGGTCTATAATAACTGTGGTCCTGTCTTTGGTGCCAAGTTTCTAAACTGTCTTGCCAAATTGTAAGGCTATAAGTGAGACTGGCGAATAGCAAAGAGTTCAGTATTGAAGAATTGGAGCTAGTTGATGCAACTCAAATTCAACTTCCTTGCTCTATCAGACACTTCAATTGGCATATTATCTAGCCTGACTGTTTTGAGTCGACGTGGGTTGGTAACTGTTTAAAGGTAAGTTAATTTACATTATTTTAATTTAAGAATCTCATCAGAGTGCTTGTTTGGCTAAAATATTGGGCTATTCTAGTTGAAATCCATTACACATCCCCTATGGAAGACATGACCTTAATCGCCCACACAGGAGGTGCTTGTTTGTTTAAACGGTCACTCCATGTGGAGACACACTTGGGTCCTGATGGGACCAGGCTCAAACAAAATGTTCAAGCCAGGCTAAAAAGCCTATATAAGCATGCTGGCCTGTATGGAAAGAGAAGTGAGAAACAGATTTGAAGACAAAGAACAAGGAAAAGAAGACCACTCCCAACAATCAAGTTAACAATTTGTAGATTTCATTTGTAGAAGATTTAGTGAAATTTGCAGTATTATGCCTTATGAAATTTGAGAATAGTTTTCAGTGAGGTCTTTATATTTAAGAGATGAGTTAGTAATACCGAACATGATTGGCTGAAGTTTCTGAACTTACAATAGGAAGTTTTATCTTTCATTCAATTGTGTACAATGATATCAAAATTGGAAGGTTGACAAAAGTTGGGATAAATTGGTCTCCAATGGAGCCACATCAAATATATCATACAGACACATGGTTCTATCTTCAGTAGATAGCTTATAACATTTTTGGATAAAGCTTTTGACTGTGTTGAATTTTCTGATCTTTTTATTTTTTTAAAGTGCTGTGAGTTGAGATAATTTGGTTGAAAATTTGTTTTTGTTTAAATTTTTACCAATTTTTACTCACACATTTTAATATTATAATGGCGAACTCTGAAAGTAAACAACTTCATATTACTTGCAGTGAAGAATAGACTTTTCAAACAGATTCATTTTGATTTTAAGCCTGAAGCATGATTATTTCCTGAATGCTCACATATAAATCAGTACCTCTTCAGTATTATGTGCAGTGTGGCGTTCGCGTTCCAATGTGTAACATGAGAGGACACAATCAATTTGTCCAAATCTAAAGAGCCGAAAAATGGCGAGCATTTGTGCATTTTTCTTTCCATTACTGTCATATTGTGAACTGCCAAAGAGCAGGGTTTTAGTTCAATATGTTAGGAAAATATTTTACCTGATGACCCCATGTTGATATTGGCTATATAAGCTGTTATTCGCTGAAAAAGGTACCACGAATCATGACATTTCTTGTCCCCTATTTTGATCCCTAGCTTACTGAATAAATACTGCTCACTGCACTGCACCTGCTTTTCTGAAATGTTCCTATCTTGATTTGAAATGGTCTATACAGGTCACATGAATATTCAATATCCAGAACAAAATATATTTCTTAAAGGGGCATTTTGTGATCCATAGCCTCATCCCTCAACTTTTTCCTCATCCCTCATACTCCTTTAATATCTTGATGCAAAATTTGGGGTAAATAAAATGCTTTATTCTGGTGATTTTGTCACATTCTGACCAAAAAAACATATATTGTTTACAGGTGGATTAAGTTTTAAACGATCTTTTTAAGTGGAAATTTTTGTAGAATATTAATTTTCGTGCTTTTCATGCTCAATGCAGCTACAGCAAATAAAATGTTTTTTTTCTGTGAGGTAAGACAACTAGAAAACAAGCTAAGTTGTTCAAAATTGGAGAGGCGTGATAAGCTACACCCACAAAAATTTCGTTATAAATAATGCAACATCCAATTTAACATGTCGCAGTTGTATCCACGAATCATGCATTCTGTATAATTTGGTAACCTATAGCCAAGCTTTAAATATCCATCATCATTATCATCCGCTTCATCATCAACATCATCATTGCCATGATCATCATAGTTGTTAATACAATGACATCAATGGTGATGGCAAACATATTAACCAGTTGTGTTAAGCCCTTGAATTATTTATTTTTCTAATTTATTGAAAAACTTTCATATTAATCCACTTATTTCATTTTGATCATTTTGACCATTCAGGGAGTGAACCTTAAGTACAGTCAACAACTTTCAATTGTGAAGCAATGGAACTCTTGCTCGTAAAGATCTGCATATTCACCTTCATGGTACCATTGGTGATGTGTGGCACCTGTCCTGACTATTGGACTACTTATGGAGGGCACTGTTACAGGTAGGATGTTTATCTATATGGTCCACAACTTATAAGTTCCGCCCTAATACTTTTTAGAATAAGTCAAAAAATATTTTACGAAATGTAAAAAAATATATAGCCCCGTCACACGTCATTGCGTTCAGTCACAATGATTAATTGTGTAAGTAAAGAGGCCGTTTTAAAAGTTGCATTTGAGTCCATAGCAGTCAGGTTTTCTTTAACAAACGCATGAATAGACCTGGCCTACTGTATTGTTTGAGAGCGGACTCCTATGGACTCACGATGCAACTTTTAACAATGTTTTAAACTTTTTTACATAATGAACCATTGTGATTGAACGCAATGAGGTGTGACACTATAATTTGGTCCATCTGTCTAAAACAAATACGGCTACCCATTACATGTTTGCATTTTGTCAAATATTTTTTTGATTTATTTAAAAAAGTATTTAGGGGGGAACTTATTAAGTTGTGGACCCTATATTATTATTAGTCCAAACAAACGAATAGTACACTACAAGATTTGTGGCGATGGAGTACCTCTGCTGCAATGTTACTTCGCGGCTACGACCGCTGCTACTACCGAGTACCCATGCCCTTTGTGGCCGACGTTGGTACTACACCAAAGTACCAGCGTCGGCCAACATACTGTAGATACCCCGTAGCAATGTACTTACATCGATACTCCACCATGCGTCACCTAAGAGTCAACTGCGATGTACCGAGTAGGTGACTTATAGGCACACCATAGTCGGGGGTACTTCGAAGGCCCTTCAGCGGAAGTACCTGCACAGTAACCGCATCCATGGTGTACCCATGTGTCAGCAGTGAAGTAGCAGTGAAGGTACTCACCCGCGAGGTACTCCATCGCCAAAGTCCTTTGATCGTAAAGTTCAGTGACTTCAAAGCGCGCGCGCCCGTGGTACAACTACGCGGCCGACTGTGCGTTCAACAAGGCTTGCACACGAACGCGTTGAAGTGGAATTATTAATTTGTTATAATCTGGATGCAATTGCTTGTTGCACAATGCAGTTTTTCCGTACGCCGGCGACAGTGTTTAAATCCTGTTGTTTTTCTTTTGTTTTCCGTTTTGTTCCATTATGCGAATAACACTTTAATTTGTTTATTGTTATTTTCAATGTTTTAATAATAATTCAATGTTACTCAGGCGGCTAGGCCTATGTTATGTGAAGATCTTTCGGCTTTATATAGGTTTTCCCGGCCAATTTCGCAAATTATGTGTTCAGTTTAATAAAAGGGTCGTTCTTTTTCGCGCCCGATTGAATAAGCATAACTAATCCCGGTTTCTTTTTTCGCATTATGAGCAATCGATTTAATTTTGGGTCAATCAAATTAATGTATGTTCAGAACTATTCATTATTGTGAATTCAATTTCGTTCTGACGCTTCTAAATTCACCATTACACGTCTAATTTGAAGAAATGGGCACCCAATTTCACCACAGATGAAGACGGGACTGTGAAACAGTGTTAATCCGATTTTCAGTTTCATGCATTGTCAATCTAATTAACAATAATGCATTCAATTTGAAATTATGGGCATATTCAAGTCCACTGACATTGCAAATAATACAGAGTACGCCTTTAGCTAAAACTGAAACACTAAAACGTGTTGATAGTTAATGTTTGTACAATGAAGTAGGCCTATACATTAGGCAGTGTTCAAGTTCATTCATTAAATTAACACATTCATAAATTAACACATGAACGCTTGCAATGTATAAATACGAATGCAACATGTTCACACAAGAATGTCTTAAAATGTGTTTAAAACATCGTTTCACACGTTCGTGTGTTAACACTGTAACATGTTAGTCTTCACATTACAGGTGCTAATGTGTTCATAAATGAACACTACCTGCTCACTTTCACTGAAAGTTCAAGTATATGGTTTAGGCTTCTCTGTATTTTTTGCAAACAAACATCAATCTGTAAATGTTTTATATCCATATTTTCACACAATCATTTGAACACAAAATAGGTCTATATATGTTCTATTTTCCTTATATATATATTTTTATATTACTCGTAACCTCCTTCTCGTAACTCTTAAATTAATATGTTTCATTATTCTTTGTTTTCTTTGTTTTCTTCACTGTAAAAAACAACGGCTAACACTTAATAAACACTAAAGCGCGTTTATATTTAGACCTTTATATCCTACTCGTAAAAGTATACGAGGCGTTTAATACGACTAACTATAACATTAAGATGTTTATATTGGAGATAAACGTGTTGGAGTGTTTTCTCTATACACGTGTTACGGTAGTCGTATAACGCCTCCTATGCTTTTACGTGTCTGATATAAGATAAGTGTTATCAGTATTTTTTACAGTGTATATATAGTTATTCCGTTATAGGTCCAGTTAAATAGGCCTATTTGCCTCCTAATTATTGTTTTCCTTGAAACAAAATATTGTTCGTTATCAAAGTTGCGTATGTATATAACGGTATATATTGCGCTGTGAAAACAAAGTCTATACAGGGTAAACACTATTCTATAGACACCACCTTCTCCTCAATTTGTAAACACGTTTAAATGTTAAACATGTTTAGGAATTTGATACCTTGTGTTTAGATGTTTTGAAAATTAGCATTGGTGGTTAGACACTGTTTTTTGCAGTGTATTTTCCCTTCATTATAACAATCACATATATAGGCCTATAGCCTATATATTGAGTTTTATATATATTTGGTTTAAGGGGGGAATTTCGTGATTTTAAAGTCAGGTTAGGATTTTAAGTTCATTGAAGCAGTTCTCTTTAAATCATAATGTATATTTTAAAGTTCCTTCAACCTTCAACGTCTTGTCTCGCCAAACATCTTGGGAGGTAAGTTTGAGCATGATTGTACCATCCCGTGCACTTTGCCAAGGTGATCTCGCCCACATTTAGGCGAGCAACTTCTTGCAGACCTCGAGATCTCCAGACTTGAAGATTTACACCAGCTTGTGCTGCTGCATTGCGGTCTCCCATCCGTTCCTGCCATTGGGGAAGGCCGAGCATGCGTTTCACTCCAGCTTTGAATGAGAATGCGCCATTTCTGTGGGGTTCAGAAATGGCGAATCTGGAGGCAGACGTTTGATGACAAAGTTTCTCGCGTTTGGCGGTAGCTGTGCCATGATGTGTGGACGGCGTTGTCATAAACTAAATAAATCTGTTCTTCACCTGGAAAAAATCTGCGGCACTCTCGAACTGTATCGGCGAGGAATTCCTCGAATGACGCTCTCGTCACAGTCTCTGAGGAGATGCGATGGCTTACTAACCCAACTTCCCGAAATGGCGAAAGTGACATTCACATTTTTGCCTCTTTGGTGGTGTACAATTCTTCGCGCAGGCTCTCCACGTGGAGCCCTACCATATGACCGTCTTGTCCAAATATTATATCCACATTCATCAATGTAAATGGTATGTCCAATTACAGCGTCCTGCAGAAACCAGTTTGCAAATTCAACTCTTAAATCCAAAACACGAGGTGCGTTCCGCTGATCCGGGACATCTTCCGCGAGTTTTAAAGTAATGAGCATTCCATCTAGGGTACGAGCAATGGTACTTATGGACACCGCTGGCTTGTTTGGAAGAGCATGTCTCAGTTGGTTATTTATTTGTTGTAATGTCAGAAGCGGATTTTCTTCTAGGAAGCCCTGGACAGCTCCTCTCATCTGATCGTCAATCTTTTGGTTTTAGGCCCACCTTTAGGGAGCTTATCTCGTCTGCCTTCGCGAAGGTACGTAGCAACAATTGATCTGGCTGTAGAGTGCTTAATGTTCAAGGTGTCTGCCACCTCTAGATAGTCAGCATCTTCATTTTCAAAGGCATCTATCAGCCGCTTTCTATCCAAATTCGTAGTACGTTGATACCGTCCTCGCATTGCCATCTTTAATATCTCGTAGACTGAAATAGTCGAATGAACTGCTTAAGAAATATTGAGTTTGAAACTGTTTTTGAAAGAAATTTGCATATCAGCAATGTGATTCTGCATGCACCTGCTAATTTGATTGAATATATTTTGGTTTTGTTAACCAATACATTAAATTGAATGTACGAATAGAATCGTAAATCTTGTCTCATTGAAATTAACTGCACAAATTGCGTAATTGGGTGATCAGTTTAGAAAGTTGAATGCCCCTTTAATGAAATCGAAAAGATGAATTGCTAAATTGAAAGTAACATTCGACCTAATCATTCAATTTCGCGTGAAAAGAATGACAATATGTTAAATCGAGCGAACAAGTTGCGTAATTGGGTGCTCAGTTTAGAAAGTTGAATGCCCTTTAATGAAATCGAAAGATGACTCGCTAAATTGAAAGTAACATTCGACCTAAGCATTCAATTTCGCGCGAAAAGGAATGACACTTATGTTAAATCGAACGAACAAGTTACGAAATTGGCCGGGAAAACCTATATTTGCCTTGTTCCAATAAATTCAAGAACATATTAATCAATATAAATCAATATGGCAACAGAAACAAATAAGAAATAGCAACCCGCTTTCCTCATTTTCTTGCCAGAGTACCGATGTCGGTACTCAGCTGCAGAGTACCTGGCAGGTGACTACCAGTGCCGGTCCTCGGAGTACCTTCAAACTACCTACGCCACGAGTTGTAGCCGGCTTGCTGGGCCACAAGGGTCTGGTGGCCGACGTAGGTACTCGAGAGTAGCAGCGCTGCTACTCTCATGAGAATCCCGTAGTGTATGTGTGGCAACAGTTCTAACTGTTGCACATCATATGGAGGGCACTGTTACAGGTAGCCCTACAGATAATTGAATGTTTGCCTATTAGGTTAAACAACAAAAAAACCAGTATGCATGGCATCTGTCCTAACTATAATTAAAGACAGAGATAAAAAGAATTTATTGTGTCTGACGTCCTCTGTCAATCAAATTCGAGCACGGTTTGTTTACAAGTGTCGTGATGATGACTTGCTGAACATGGCGATACAACCGGGCGCCTTATTGTTAATTTTGCACCTTCAAACATGCAAAACATCTCAAAAGTTAGGTCTTGATAGTAGGAAACTTTCTTTGGCGAAGGCACCATGTCAACAATGCCTAGAAAGCTGTTTTTTGCCTTTAAAAGTACGTAATTTTTCGCCATTTGCTGCTATTCCTTTTCTCCGATCAGCACCAGATAGATCGGTCTTCCTTTTACGCGCTATTAACCTGTGTAAACCAATCAAAGATCGTAATTGACAGTGACATCAGACGCGATAAATTCTTTTTATCCCTGTCTTTAATTATACTGGACATCATATGAAGGGCACGGTGACATTTCCTACCTATCTTCAGGCACAGGTTTATTATTAGGGAAAAGTGAAAAGCTGCAGATTTTGATGGCTTTACAGAGAGCTGGAGATGAAGTAAAATTCGTAAGACTCCCACAAAATGTGTGAGGGTTGATCAATCTGCATTCTATAGTGTGTCTTGTGTCAAGTTGAGTGTAATGCCATGTTGGATTTCGAAGAGGCAGATTTGTTTACGCGATTGCGTTGGCATCTGGGCATTGGCAGCGTACTGACAAATCTCACAGGATTAGGTTAGCACATGCAATTCAAATCTGCCACTGTGAAATCTAACATAGCATTACTTTCATCTTGAGACATAAAATTTGTTTCCACTATTTGCTCTGTATAAACCTGTTCTTTCATGGATCTTTCATTTCAGATTGTATAAGGCTCAAGTTTCATGGACAACTGCCCGAAGCCGTTGCATACACAATTATGCATATTTGGTCAGCATAAACTCCCTTTCCGAAAACAACTTTGTTTCCTACCTATCTTCAGGTTCCAGTGAACATGCTTCAGGTGCAAGGACGTGGATTGGATTAGGCCCTAATTATCATAATCAGAATCCAAAGCTTTGGATGGATGGTAACACCATGTCATACCACCGATGGTACAGTGGTGTACCAAATAATGGTAATAATGGTAATGAAGGATGCATTGAAACAAATTATCGTGGAAACAGAGGCGTATGGAATGATGAGCCATGTCGTCATTATCGACAGTACATTTGTGAAAAATATTAGCATTAGGGACCCCATAGGCCTTCAGCAGGAAACGTCATAAGCTCCTAATAGTTATACCCAGATTATACTTTCTTATCTTACTATGTTTAGGATTGTATGATTGATTAGGAACTTTTTCATTGGTAATTTGAATGATTTTATCCATGGGACAAAACCTCCTCCTTTAGTCCACCTTTTTTTCAGGGCCTGTTGGTCCACACCTTTAGCTGAAGACATTCTCATAATGGGAATTGGTTGAAGGTAGGAGGTCTTGCCCATGGTCTAATTTGTGCACTTTATGTGCTTTAGGCCAAAAAAAAAATTGTTGTGTTGCCCTCAACCGTCCGACCCTAAATCCTGAAAAATCAGGGTCGCAATTTTTTTTTTTTTTTTTTTTTTTTGAATGATGATTTTTACAGATTTGTTCAAAAACTCAATGCTTTTCACTTAAAATTAATATTTTCTTGAAAGACTAGTCTTTAATTGATGTCTAACAGGTATCCAGAAGTCAAAATTGACAGTCCCCTAATTGAAGAAGCATTATTTAATATTTGAGGGGATTTTTAAAAACTGAAGGTTTAAAAAAAAAAAAAAAAAAGAAAAAAAAAAGAAATCCGACCGTCCTACCCAAATTTCCCATTTTCCCACTTGAGGGCAACACAACAATATTTTTTTTTGGCCTTATGATAATCTATACAGTCTGTTGTATTTGTAAATTACACATCAATTCAGCTTTTAGCTGCGACTTTGTTTTACTAGACCATGAATAATATTAATCCTTGAATACATTCATCAGGTCTCCACATAACATCAAGTTTTGGCACATTGCAGCTACTCATGGCAGCTATTGCACTTACCCACTTCTGGCACTGAGCAGTGGAATTTGTGCTTTGTATTTGTGTCACACAAAGTGAACCATTTTGCCATTTTTGGGAAACTTCTGGAAATACCCTGAGGTATCTTTTAAAACTTGGAGGAGTATTTCATGACCCTAGCATCCTCATCTTCCTATCAATAGATATCCACAAATAAAGCTTGTTCCCAAAATTGCAGTTGATTCAGATTTTGCGTTGGCGAGTTAGGCCTATACATGATTATGTGTATGCTGCTCCTTAGACAATGTGTTGTTATTTTGTTCTGGTGTACCAAGTAAATGATACAATGTACACACATTGAAATGTTGTTTAATAAACAACTATTTACTTATGCACTCAAAGTGCATTTATAGGGGTGCATAAACAGGCTTCACTCTGAAGTCCAATGGGATCACACTAAGGTTGAATATGGTCAGCTTCTTTATTTTTGGTTTAAAGTGTAAACTAAGCTAGAACCATATGGAGAATTGTATTATCTGTTTATGTAGTTATGCATATGTTCTAGCTTGTTGTATCCCTTTATTAATTTTTATAAAATTGTGAAATTTGTAAAAATCTGATTGAGTCAGCTCATTCAACCAAAGCCAAACTTGAATGTTTGTGTTCTTTTAGTCATTAATGTGAAATGAAAATAAAATAAATGTAGGCACTTATATAGCAGCTTAGATCGATAATCAAAGTGCTTTACATTTATTCCACTGCCACTAGGATATATCACACCATTTGGCAGCCAACAATAATGTTGCTGGTATAACTACATCCCATAGCAGCTCCCATAATACACATAGGTGGAGTGGGGCAAGCCAGATAAAGTGTCTTAGACACAACAAGTTGGCCCTGCTGGGGCTCAAACCCACAACCTCACAGTCATGAGTTGAATGCTCTAACCGTTAGGCTACCATGCTCTAAATTTACTAAATTAAAAATTTGATAGAATAAAAATAAAGGTAGGGATTTTCATAAAATTTTGAAGTTCAATATTTTTAGCTGAAAGTTCTTTCATTTGAAAGAGAATCAAATTACCTAAACAATAAGGGGTCAATCATGTTTCTAGTGCATATACTTGTGAAATTACAGACAAAAATATGTCACCAAATTGCCCAAAATTGTGAGTGTGTGCATGAAGTTGTGACAGCAGGCACATGTACAATCTACACAACTGTATGTGACCCCAGATGACTTCCTATTCTTTACTGTAAGAAATCTGTTTTGGATGGTCTTGATTTATGTGCAAATTACTTTTGCGCTTTAAAGAGCTTCGACTTGATGGAACATAGATTGCACTATGGGATCGTTTATGAATCCAGTATTATGCCAGGAGGCCTACCAACATAAGTCAACATCACTTAGGGTTTGGTTGACAAAAATAAATTTTTAGTGATTTTTCCCATTGAGCCCCACAGTAAAGCCATTTTTGGACCGTAAATGCACATTCCACTAATAGCGCCACCAATTTTAATAGTGTGTGATGTGAGCTTGCCTGTATTGTTTTTTAGCCGCTGTTGTGCATCTCATATAACACAGGCGACATCATTATCGCCTTGTTGTTTTACGGCAAATATAATGACGTCGCCCGTGTTATATGAGACGATAGATGCACGATAGCGGCTAAAAACAATACCTTTATTCTCATTCTACCAAATTTTAATCAAATTAAATCATTTTACAAGGAATTACATATGGTTTAGAACCGATCAGTCCTGTTATTGCTGATTGGTTCAAATAGTGAGTATGTGTATTACGTTAATCACGCACACGCTGACCGTGTTTATATTGTGTTGTATCCACGACTCAGAACCAATAAGATTTCAGGAACTTTCTCAAGTGTTTAAGCATATTGTTTCTTGATTTGTTTTTGGCGTGTAACTGCTTTTTCTTTTTTTTTTTTTTTTTTTGGCAGATGGGGGAGGAGGTTGGCAGGGTTTTTAAAATGTGGACTGTCCCAGCAAACAAAATGTTTTACATAAAACATTTAAATGACAAGTTATATAAAGGGAATAAATAATTTTAATAACATTCAAAAACAGTTTTAAAAGCTTGCAGCAAAACACTCTAACAAATATGTTATTTTTAAGTGTTGACAAACTATTTTACAAAATCGTTTGGTAAAAAATGTTTGAACAACTGTTTCCAACGTGGTTGCAAGGCACTAGCCAGAGGGGTGTCCAGGTGTCATTTGGACAACCTGTTTCAATTTGGACATCCTAAAATTCTAATTTTTATAATAGGGAATAGGAAGTGGACATCCTGATTTTGTAGAATAAGGTATTTTTGACCATTTTGGAAACCCTAAAGACACCCCTCTGGCTAATGCCTTGTGTGGTTGTAGTGTTTTTCATATAAAAAATGTATTCATAAGCTTTATATAAGCCAACATTTACAAGCAAACATGTATTTAAACAAATTTTGTGTTTGCTGTGTTCCTTTAAAAAGGTCTGCTTAGGTCAGGATAATTTGGGTAAATTTAATATTGCATTCAAGCAAATTGGTACTACAACAGAATGCATGAATATTTTGTATGACAAAAATAAAATCAAGAGAGCAAGTATGCTTGAATTTGTGTAAAATCATTGGTTTTATTTCCAAAATTACAGCTCTGCTTGTGCACAGAATTATAACATTAATGCATGAATGAAATCTATACAAAAGTGGACTATAAAAATAATTACATTGTATCATATTTTCTCAGCACAAATGGCACATACATGTACGTTATTTCTCTATATTTAGAAAAATATCAATAGCGTCAAAATAAACATAATTACAAAATACATTGACATTGAATACAAGATGTGACTCACTCCCAAAAACCTGGAACAAGTTGCCTAACATGATTTTGAGTTATAGGCTTGTTAAGAAAACATTCTCCAATAAAAAAAATCAAGTTGTCAAATTCCTAATTTATGGTTTTTGACCATGCCACTAAGTGAATGTCCACATCTTTGAAAGTACTTATTTAAAAGATTCATTTAATCAAAAATTAACAGTTTAACTATGTTAATCTTGTGTAAAGCAGAAAAGTAATGGGTGCATCTCTCACAATAGCAAATGTAATATCAAGCTATTACAACTTTATTCATATCTTCAAAAGTATACATAGTATTTCACATGGAACTTTGCTGATGTGGCCTAGTACTGGGCGTGCTGTGCAAAATAATTATGGTGGTGCATAATGGAACACACGAAAAGGCTTTTGAACAGTCCAGACAAATTGATACTTTAACTGGACCATATGAGTAGGCACTTTGCAATGGGCCACATCAAGCAACTTCAATTATTTGAGCCTGTACTCAGGCTTTGAGTTTTGAGGAGTGCGAGTGCTATCACACTCCTGCCTTCCTTACATTTGTAAATGATCATAAGGAGTGTGATTTAAAGCACCCTTAATTTTAAGCTTACATCACATTTAAGTGTAATCACACTCATTCACAAAATAGCACTCCTCACAAGTTTGATGAGTGCTATTTATCACACTCCTCAATTTTTTAAAACTCAAAGCCTGTGTACTGGGTAACACATTATTCTGGCCAGAACTGGTCCAGCTCTGGCTGCAATAGAAAGTATGACTGTATTGGTGCTACACCATATTGGACCAGTTCTGGCAGATTTTGTCTAGTCCAATGCTAGTACTGATGTTATCTGGCCCATCCCTGAGTATATAATGACCTTTTCGTCTGGTTCAGTACTTGTGGAAATTTGCTGTATAATTTTGGTATCAATTTTAACAAGCTTATTGTGTACTGCATACATTTATATTAAAATCATGAAATGTCTACAACTGCATCTTGTTCTTGGTTTTGTCAGAGTGGGTCACATATATGTTCAGTATAGACAAAGATTTATCCTTTGGTATCATTATATTTTAATATTTTCAGTTTCAAAAATTATAATTTTATGACGCTGAAAATTTATGTTGATTTTGTTGTCTTACAGTGATTCAACCCAAACAAGTAAACAGAATATTATTTGTGGCATGATATGATCCAATCAGGCCATAGGAGACCATTTTGAAACTTTAAATAATATTTTCATTAACAACTTGCCCAGTGACAAGCTACTTCTAAACATCCCTTGCATACTTGTTTTACAACTTGAAATGTGCAAGCTATATCACAATGTTCGGTACCCATCAGATTTGACATCAATTAAAAGGTCTGCCTCTTCAAAATGTAACATTGGATGCTCTTGATATGACCACAAATTGCCATTTTAGGACTCTTACTAATGTTTATCTACAAATGAGATGGATCTAATGTTGTATTTTGACGAGGCAGTCTTGTCCATAATCACTAGGACTTGATGGGTACCAATCATTTTGATACAGCCTTATTTGATCTACTTTGCAATTCAAAATGTCTGCCTTTTAGTCTTGTTGGATCAACTTGTACTACATTTAGTTTCTGTGGACAATTACAAAAACAGTATGCCCTGCAGCAGAGGTATAAAAATAAATGAACACACCCATATTTGAGTTCGTTTGTGTGCTTGTTTCTGTCATTATTAAGCTATGAAAAAAAGAACACAATTTCTTTGGTTTAGGTACAATTATTTAAAAATATAATTTTACAAGTTGTTAATTTTGTTTTTCAAAAATAAAATGAAAGTAACATATTATCAAATGAAATTTATAACATACTTGGTAGAGACTTTAGTGCATCAATATTGTTAGGTATGGTCATCCAGTGACCAGCATCAATTACTACTGTAGTACCTGAGATAAAACCAGCTGCATTCGAGGCCATAAACAGCGTCAAATCACCTACTTCTCGTTTGGTTCCAACACGTCCAATTGGTACCACAGATGCTACTTGAGAAGCCATTGGTCCAGCTGGAATGTCAAGGAAAAATAGCAAGGAAATATTCCATATTTGAATAAAAAACAGACTGTTTTTGTTCCTTCTTAAAATTAATTTCTTTGTATGTTTGCATGTTGGTGTGTGACGTACATCATGCATGCCCCAATTGGTGGGTGTATGTGGGGGGGGGGGTGCACTTGGGTGTGTCTGAAGTTTAAGTTAATAGTTTATAGTAATTAGATAGGCAAAGCAGCAATGATAACAGATCTTGTGACATGTAGTCTGTACACAAGTAGTCTTAAAATTGGTTCAGTGTGACATGCAGGTTGGGATAGCAAGGAAAGCAGGTTGGATCAAGGACACAGAATTAGAAAAGGAAAACAGGAACTCGACCATCATCTTGATACAGCATGGGGCAAAAATTAGGGTTTTTGGTTTCCCTCGGAATGCTCTCAAGGAATTCGTTCTTGAGGCATTCTTTACCATGCAAGAGACATCGCATACTAAGCGTAATTTGATACGCTTCATAGTGAAATGCATCAATTGCAAGGCGCTAAAGATGAGACTCAGAATTGTTTTCGTTCGTCTCTGCAGAAAGTGGCTCTAGTAGTTAGCATGTTTTGGTGGTAGGTGTGCTCTGTTGGAGGCCTGAGGCCTTTTAAACATCTGATCACAGGTAATGTAATATGTCCTAATACTCACAAGATTTGATGGGTGCAGCAAGCTGCTAAGAGTCTCTTAATTCTAGAAAATTATTGCTTATCTTTGGTACTAAAGCCTAAACTGAACAAAATGAGATGCTCAATGCTCACCTACATTTATACCATAACTGTTTGTGGAATGGAAAATTTAAGAATATTACAAAAAATTGTAATTTAGTGGTGTGGACTAACATTTTAAAGTAAACTCTTCATTCTTAATTTGGCAGATTCCAAGTTATTTGATCTTGTCATCCAACTTCCCCCATCCACCACAATGGTAGCACCAGAAATAAAACCTGCTGCATCAGATGCCATATAGAAAGTGAGATCAGCCACTTCCCGTTTAGTGCCAAGACGACCAACAGGTATAGCTTTGCCTACAGCTTGAGACATTGGCCCAGCTATAAAATAATCATATTGAGCAAATTTACTGACATAATTGAGCTGATGCTGAATGAGCATGACACTTATTTATAGTGGCATGACCTTATGATGTTGGTTTCATACTTTCCTGCCGCTTGCCGCTTTGATGACGCCCAGAAATGCTAGCAGTGACCAATGGCAAGATATGTCAATCACTCCTCCGCTTTGCCCAAAGCGGCAAAAACGCTTGGAGTTCACTTCAATTTAACTTTAAAGCAATGCCACTCTGATGTAAGAAAACAGGATACAATTTTGGTACAGAGTGATAACACTGGTTTTCAATGTAATGCTGCTGCCGCTCAGCAGAGTTCCGCTTGGTGAGTGCTACTTGCAGAAAAATGCATGTGGCACAATGAAGCATCATAGCGCAGCGGCAAAGCAGCAGAAAGTATGAAACCAGCATAAAATTCTAATACATGTACAACAAAACTAACATTTTACAGTACACTCTTCAATTGCATTTTAGCAGATTCCAAACTATTTGGTGATGTCATCCAACTTCCCCCATCCACTACAATGGTATCACCCGATATAAAACCTGCCACATCAGATGCCATATATAAAGTGAGATCAGCCACGTCCCTCTTAGTCCCAAGACGACCAACGGGTATGGCTCGGGCTGCAGCGGCTCTAGACAATGAACCAGCTAGGAAATAATCATATATAATTGCTGACTTGAGTGAGCCGGATGTTGATAAAATTGATTGAATGAATGATGAATTAAATTCACCAGTTCAACTGACAAATACATGTGTGACATTCTAAGAATGACATGGATGAACTGACTTCAGGATGAAGATCTATTTCCAAGAAAGTCACCAAAACTTCAGATTTTAGAGTCAAGTCATTCACATAAGTCACTGTACAAATTGATTCACTGAATGTAACTTGATTCATTAATTGCATCTACATATTTCATTCGTTCACTTAATTTAACTGTGATCATTCATATGTGGGTGAAACAGGACGATGATTCTCCATGAGACTAAGTGTAAGTGAACACATGAAAGAAATGGACAAAGTTACGGATTTAAAAAAGAACTACATCCGTCAGACTAGAAAACAATCTGACAGCGAACTTAGCAAATCTGTGACAGTCGATCAGTCTGGCCAACAAAACCGTGTCATCGATTGGCAAGGGTCCAGAATTCTTAGCAAGGAAGGTGATGCTAGATCAAGAAGAATTATGGAATGCATATGGATAAGGAAGAAGTCATGGACAGAGACGAGGGGCCCATTTTCTAGGGCACATCTATGATCCCATCATCTCCGCAAGTAGTGTGACTTTGCAATCTTTCAAGCACGTGCTGTAATTACCGCCATTGCTTTGCAAAAGCCTTCTGGTGCATTGCTCAAAAAGTGATAAACCCCAAAACCCCAAAATGTGCTTCTTGCGCATGCATTTGCAGGGAGACCCTCATTTTGATAGAATGATGACGGATGCGTGCAAAGGGTCAATGAGTCTTTCACACTCTCAGCACATGCAGAGGTAGCAGGATGAGACCAAGGAGTATGTAACACACTGAGCTACAGCTAGGATTTGAACCTAAGACTATTAGTATTAGAATCCTGTTGATAATAATAATAATAATAAAAGACATTTATTGAAAGTGCACTAATGCATGCAAAAGCGGCCTCTAGGCGCTATAAAAACAAAGGTTTTTAAAACAACAGCAAAATTCAAATTACAAATAAATTCAATAACAATATAATACAAAAGTAATAAACTACAATAGATAAAATTAAACAACATGCTACACATAACCAAGGCAGTAATAACATCAGAACATTGCTTAAAAAACATTGTTGATCCCTGTGCCAACAACAATGTACTGTTAGCCAATGACGTTGATGCATTTTCGGAGGTCTAATAAAATAATACTTGATGTGTAATGGTGACCTGAACTTAGAGAAAATGATGACAGCCTTCAGAAGCACAATCATAAATATGCTTGTGCTTCTGAAGGCTAAATATAATATTCTAACGTACAGGCTGTATCAAAATGATTGGCAGACCTTCATGTACCCATCAGTTTCAAGTGACTATGGACAGGACTGGTATATCAAACTGAAGCATAAGATGCACCTAATGTGTAGATAAATGTTGCAAAAGGATGTAAACTATAAATTTCAATATGAACCAATAGTGCATTTCGAAGCAGCAGGCTTGTCAATAAACATGACAACTGATGGGTGCCAATCATTTTGATACAGCCTGTAAGCATTGTGCTTTTATGCATAGGTAGGTATTCCTCTGAGATCTGGAAAAAGGCGCCATATAAATCCAAAATTGATTGATTTATTTTATCTTTATATACAAGTTGCCTGCTATATTCAAAGGTTATTTTATAAAACACTTTGAAATTCATAACCATCAGACAAGATATTGTCCATTCGGCTTCCCCAGGGTAGTGATGTCAGTAATTTGTTGTAGTTACTTCACATGTACAGATGCAACGACTTTGATCACCCGTTTGAGCCAATGTACGTGATTAATATTGCACCCACTGGAGCACGCACCGATGTCACGGCTTCAAGGAAGCCAAATGTACTATAATGCAATGTACCAAATAAATAAATAAAAAATAAAAATATATGTTGGCATTATACAGAGCCTAGACTAAGCACTTTACATTAATTCTGCTGTCGTTAGAATCGTCAGCTGCCATACAATGCCCAATCGGTCAGCTCAATGGCCACTATTCCTAACAGCTCCCATTTCATCCCTGGGTAGAGAGAGGCAAGTGAGGTAAAGCTCCTTGCCCAAGTGCACAACACAACTCTTTTCCAACCATGATATTCAAACAACAGTTCCTGGTCCTATTCTATGAACCTCCACAATGAAAATATTCCAAGTCAGCAAAACATTTTGATATTCATTTCAAACAGAAATTTTATATACAATTAAATTGTGCTTTCCCGACACTGCCCTCTGTCTTGTCTTTCATCAGTTGATGAGTCTTTTTATGTATTTTGCAAATTCTTTTTCATGGAAGGCTACCTCCTGCCTTTTCCACCTCATGCTCTGTGTTTGTTTACCATTTGATGTTGATATGATAAAATAAATAAATTAATGAATGAACTTACTGGATGCATACTGCCCACATCTACCATAGGTCCTATTTAGCCTTTTGATCATAATCCCCATTTCATTTGCTTTGTGTTTTGGTGTGATTTAAATTTTGTTATGTATAATATGTATAATGCAATGATGTGAAATAGAATATGAATGTTTCTGTCGCCAGTTACACTTAGACATGTACTATAATGAGCCATTCCATACATATTTAAATCTATGAGACTGTGCTACCTATAGTCTATATATCTACCAGCACTAGTTTTGAAATTCAATGTGTGCTGCGTTGGCTTAGTGTGGTTTCTTGTGTGTACATATGCAGCACGTTGATCGTGCATAAAAGTATGTATATGCACCAAGTAACGCTAAGCTAATGCAGAACACGCTGAACTTCAAAGCTAGTGCTGCTGACTGGAGGTAGATATATAGACTATACCTACCTAAATCACCTAAAGTTTATTCGGCTTATAATAGAAGAAAATTATTTGTTTTTTGTTACTGCACTCATCAATAAAGTCACAACTTTACATAAACTTGCGCCAGTCACACATTATGCAACACACAACTAGCGTAAGTGACGTGACTGTGTGCACGCCATTCTATATCAATACACTGTGCAATGAGTCTTATTTTTTCACCTATTATAAGCCAAACAAACTTTAAATTCTTCCCCTGTTAGTAGGTCCTGACAAGATTAGTAGGTGCTGACCAGGGGTAGCACTAACTTGCACCATGGGTCATTAACTCATCATAGGCACATTTGAAGCTTTTCAAGCTTAAAATTACCATTCAGAGGTTGAGCAGTTTGAACACATTTTCTATTCTTGTTGGATATTTTGAAAAACCTAGCTCTACCCCTGGTCTTGACTTGATTCATTTAAGGTGAATCCTCCATGTTTGCAAGCACAATGTTCTTGAGTATAGACTTCCATTGAGTAATGTGGTTTCTGAAATATTTTTTATTACCAAGTATAACATTTGTAGGGTGTAAGGACTTGAACAGACAGATGCAATTACAATGTACAATACCCCAGTGAAGTTGATAGTAAATATATCATTTGAATGAACACAGATGCCAACAGCTGTACGTGATCCAACCGTGATCGTATTTCAAAATGCAACGCAAACTCATGACCTTGCCTACTTATTGAAAAGACTAACCAATCACAAGTGAGCTGGTTCACTTCAACATTACACACATGTGGGCGTTCATCACACAGAATATGTGGACAATAAGAATGTAGTTGACTTCCTTTGTTGTTTATATTTAATATGTTGTTTTATGTTTATCTCGATTGTAGTTTTTTGGTTATATTTTGTGTACAATGTAATTTGGTCTCCAGGCCGCGATTTTGTGCGAATGAAATTGTATCATATCACATATCACACTGTTGGCAACTGTGTTCATTCAAACTCTATTCGCCAATCGCACGGTCATCTCAAAATGAGTTTCTACCCGCAAAGTGCATGCTGTGAGTGTGCACACCTGTCACTCACATGCTTTAATTACTGTATACGTTTTGCACAAAAAAATGCACATTTTGTGCATGGGCTTGCAAGGAGAACCTTGTTTTGGTAGCAAGATGGCAGATCTGTGCAAAGGGTGAATAGGCTATCTCTTATGGCTTGCTTACAGGAAGGATAAACCTCAATAAACCGTGTATACGAATACTATGATCAGTTTGTAATAGGCAGGACTCACAACACTGTGGATTTATTTAGAATGACATACATACAGCTTAGCGCAGTATACCTATGGGAACTGTGACTGACCTGCACTTCATTGAATTCCCACCATTATAAGCTGATCATAGTATATAGGTTTCATTGATACTTACCTAGCTTTCTCATCCCTTCTGTATCTGCTATAGGTCCTGGTGCTATGCCCACTACACGTATACCATACTGACCCCATTCATTGCACAGTGTCTTTGTCATGGAATCTAGATAGAATTCAACAGCAGAATATCTCAGTGCAAAATAGGTGTAGTAATGGCTATTCCAGTTGAAATGGAAGACATGACCTTAATCTCCCACATAGGGGGTGTAGATTTCAAATGAGGTTTCCTGAAAACTCCATTAGAAGTCTACACCCCTGTGTAGGAGATTAAGGTCATGCCATCCATAACAGGAATGGCTTGATCAAGGAGGTCAGTCTGGAGGGTCCAGACTATTCCATGTTTGTATAATGTCCTCAAGAAGGGCAAAATAGTGTACCTTAGTTTATTTCTCTATAGGCCCAGCATCATGTTCTGTGTTTAAAACCTTTGTAATGCTGAAGGCCAGGTTAAAAACGCCAATTACTACAGATTCCAGAAAAATACAGCACTCATTTTTTTGGATTAAAGAATCTTATCCTGTTTTGCTAAATGAAACATACCTATAATCCTTACATTTGAAATTATTTGTTAAAGGCCCATTCAGTGATTTGCTCAACCGGACAATCGTAAAAATCATCAAAATTCAGATTTTGCTACTTTTGTCATTGTCATAGATGTGCTAACATAGCCTGCTAGTGGTTCAGCCGAAAGCTGTGTATTTCAGACAAAATAAGGCATTTTACATGAATCTGTAATGAATAGGGCTTCAACTTTGTCAATACTGCTGTTTTCTTTGTTTTTTGGCCAAAATTTTCATTTCAAAATACCAAATGACAATTTGAATGACTTACCCTTCACTTTTAGCAATTTATAAACAACATTGAAGAGATTCATCAGGATTGTCTATATAAATTATTACTAGAGTTCTTATAACAAATTGTGAGTACCTGGATTTGTTATGAGAACTCTAATAATAATTTATAAACAATTTTAATTTTTTTCGCTGGGATCACTGAATGGGACTTACGCTGGTGGCATGGATAATATCGTTGTATGTAAAGACAATATGTCAAATGTTACCTATTGCAGCTTTTGCAGCTGATGCATGGAGTTGGAATAAAGAGCCTTTGTATGGAAGAGTTGCACTGATGTTGATAATCACACCACCATGATCCTGAAAGTAAGAATGTTAGAAACAAAATTACTTTAAACCTCTGCACAACCATTTAATTTGCATCTAGATTGAAGTACACTATTGCAGTTGCTATAAAGGAGACCTGCTAACAGAAGCTCTGTCAATTTTGAAAACATATTTCAATTCAGTAATAACAGAATAAACAATATGAATTTTTGTGTTTACCATCCTCTACCATGTGATAGACAACAGGCAAGTACAATATTTTGAGTAGTGGATGCCAGCCATGGGTGTCTACTGTCTATTCTTCCAGAAAATCTAAATTATTCCTCAAACTACCATGCTGTGGCGCATACTTCCTCAGATTCTAACCCAACCAGACTCTCACAGAAATGGACCCAATATAAGGTAAAAATGTCTGCTGGTTGCTATCTACATGTACCATACTTGTCCTTGTTTCCTCCCTTCCCTGATTGAATGTAGGTATTTGTCACACCCAGAAACTTTTCATATACAACCGTTAGCTAATTGTTTGCAGTGGCATAGATTTCTTTTTGACATGGGGGGATGGGGTTGGAAACAATTCTTGAAGTATACTGAATCCAGCACCTTTTGGTGACCAAATAAGTTTATGGTACAAGTGAGTGTCAAGCAAGCGAAAATGTTGGCATTTTGAAGCTAAAATGATGAAATATGGTGCAAAAAGTCAGAAACCCACATACAGGTGTCAACATTGGGGGGATGATTGTATGGACCCTCCCCCTGGCAAATTTTTGGGTGATTGTGTTCCGGCGCCCCCTGGTATCTACACCTATGATTGTTTGGGGTGAATAACAGAAGAATAGATGCTCCTGACCTCCAGCGCAAGAAGCGCAATATCATTTATTCTAATTCTTAGTCAGTTAAATATTATTAAATAAATATTTTTTTGAGCAAGAAGTATGTTACCATCATAAAAACTCCCCTTATTCTAAAATGAACGAAACTTGCTTCAACTTTAAGTCTTCAGATGCGCATACTGCAAGCGCATGCAAGTATTACACACTAGGTCTTTGCTTACAACACGATATATTAATGCACCTCCACAAGCATCTTGTGCTTTATCCACACTTGTGATAACACAGAGTTATCTACCGCCAGATAGATGACACCCAAATCATGTGATTGTCCAATCAGATGTGTCTATACAAATTAGACCCCTCCCACTGAATAACAATTTCACTTAATGTACAAGTACAGAGTAAAGGTAAGAGATGCCCAATGATGATAAGCACCTTTTTAAACCAGAACATTCTAAACAATGAAGAGCAAATGCAAGCTATTGACAGACCTTGCATGTGTATCTTAGAGTCAAGGAACTTTGGTCATCATTACAGCACATTGTTACAGCTCTATATATAATTGTTGATCTTAATACTGACCTTAAGATATGTATCGAATACAGCTTTGCTAACATTGAATGTGCCAATGGTATCTATCTCAATAACCGTCTTGAATGCATTGAAGGACATACTGCTTGCTGGACATATGAAATTACCAGCCGCACTGTTGACAAGGATGTCAATTCTGCCGTAATGACTGAGTGCTTGGTCAACTGCTGCTAACACATCTTGTGGCTGGAAAAATAAAATAGACAGGGTTTAAAAATCTTAAATTCTTAACCTACCAACAATTATTTTTCAGTAACTTTGCCACACATTCACTGGCTTTTCATCATACTGCACAGAAATTGGTGGTTTAAAAAAAAAGCGCAATGATTTATAGTGCGCTACGCACGGGCACAACACCTAAATGTGGACCCACAAGCCTCAGCACACTTCATACATTGCCACTGAGTGCGCTGACCACTACAGCCTCATATCATTCCATAAATGTGACCATCCACCACGAAGTGGAAGTAAAGTCGGCTCTAGATCATTTTCTGTTTAATTGCAGATTTTGAAAGAATGCACTTTAAGCTTTAAAATGACACCTCGACCAGCTTCATCGGACATCTGGAAGTGAAGTTATGGTTCATCAAAGGTCAAATTTCTTATATATTTTACATAGAAATCCATATAATGTTTTTGATTGTATCTCAAAATGGAAAATGCTGACTTTACGACCAGTTTGTGGTGGATGGGCACAAATATTAAACAACAACACAGGGAATGGCAGCTAAGAAGTGCACACCTAAACATTCAGAGGTGACCTTCGCAGGGAGGATCAGCTCCCAGAGTTTCTTACAGGTATAGTCGAACGCCTTATCAATTATTTGAAGCAAAGTCAAGAGGGGTGTGATAGCAGGAAGGACAGACCTCCCTTCTTATCCAGTGATAGCTGCTCAGTTCCTCCTTGAATTAATTAATTAATTAATTAAATATTTCTTTAACCAGGGTAGCCCTTCCTTCAATATTTGGTACTGTTCTCCATTGGGGCCCTGAGATTAAATTCCTTGCCAATGAGCGTTACTGGGTGAGTTCAAAATTTGTAATTCAAATGTTTTGTGTAAAGCGTTTTGTGTTTGCTGGGTAAGTTTCAACCAAAATCCAAGACACGCACCCCGGATATGGAATTCTCTACCTCGTGACATCAGGGAAGCTGGTACACTCCAGCTTTTCAAAACAAATCTGAAAACATACCTGTTCAAGTAGTTATTATCCAATTGTCATGACATATATGATGCTTTGTATTGTTTGTATTAGTTGATGTCTCTAGTTCATGTACCTGTATATATTTTCTTGTAAAGCGCTCCGTTCTTTGTGGGGCGCTCAATAAATGCCTATTATGTTATGTTATGCAAGTTACATACTTGTTGTAAAACACAGCCCCTGGGAAGCCCAGCTTGAGGGCTGATCTGGACCTTTCTGTGTATAAATAAAAATTGAATTGAATTGAATTGTAATTCGCATTTTGTCATTAAATTCTACTACTGTATGATTATAAACACTCACAATAACAAATGTTACAAATATCGTATCATTTTAATCTTACGTTTCTGGCGTCCATCTTCACCGCTAAACATTCCTGACCAGTGGCTGCTTCCAACTTGCGAGCAGACTACAAATAAGCAAAAAAAAGATTAAGAAAGACTTGAAAACGTATTAAAAAGATAACTTGTCTCATTTATTTTATCTTCAACGAAAGTGCATTCCTGACAAATACATATACCGAATAAATTGAATGTCAGCAGATCACAGCAGAGGCAAAAATATGCATAATGGATACAAAAAATTTTCATTAAGCAAAAAAATACCCCTTGCAATGACATCTTCTCTTTCAAGTCCGATACCTGTCTTAATAAATACAGTTGATTGGTTGATTGATTTATTTATATGTATTTTGATTGAGTGATTGATTGCCTGATAGATTGATCAATTTGATTGATTGATCATACCCTCATGAATGTATACCTACCTCTCTAAGTCTGTCCAATTTCCTACTTGCTATGACTGTTTTACATCCATGTCTAGAAAATAAAATGGGAATAAAAAGTACAATGGATTTGACATAATGTACTGTAAGTGCGCTGTTTGGAAAATTTGTACAGAAATCTTGATAATAGATACCAGTTGATATTTTTTTCACATTTCATGGTAAATTCCATAAAAGCCTGCAAAATATTATTGACCCATAGAGTTAAGCGTTTTGAAAACAAACCAAAAACTGTTCAGAACCATACAAACTTCAATTTTCCTTCAGGTGACAAGAAAACCTGTTCTACATGCCTGACTGACCAAATCTTTCCTTTTAGCTGTATGCAATGGTTTTTGGCCAAAGTGGATTGACTTTGAATGAAAAAAAAAAAAAAAAATATAGAAAAATTTCAAAATGTGTTTGCAAAAAGTGTTCAGGATATTTTTTTGTCAAATTTGTCAGCTTTCAATGACCTTTTCAAGTTATTTAGCCTCTTCCAGAAAAAAAAAACTTCCTGACCCAGCATTTTATTACCAGCACAACAGTTCTTCCTTTTCTGTGAAAAATAACTCAAATCCACTCTTTTAACAGTTTTCCAAGTACACTTAATCATGTTGTCCATGCTTTCTTCCACAAATAATGGGAATATTATGGAGTTGGGCCCTTCTTCCACTGAGGTATTCAATTTTAACTTAGAACGAAATTTATAATTTTCTCCAAAAATGGAAATGAGGCAGCATGTACCAAGACTGTAATATTTTTTGTGCAATATCATGAAGAGCACCAATATCATCCATTATTATGTTTTGATGAGTCAAAGTGTGTGAAAATATTGGATCCAAAACATAATAATGATAAAATTGGATGCTTTACGCCCAATATTTATTGGTCTCGCTATGATGAGTTTTAAAATATTGGACTCGACTATGTCTCGTCCAATATTTTAAAACTGTGGGCTCAATCAATCCAATTTCATATCAAATTTATGCTATCTCAAGATTAAATTGTTCTAACTTCAATGGCTGCCATCTGTCAAATTTTCTTTTCTTACTGATAGTGATTGTGTTTATATTTGCATCATTTGTAAATCTCTATAGACCATATAATTTTAGTTTACTTTCATCTAATGCGTTCAGCTTTGGTTTGTGAGGCAGCTATTGTAGTTAGAACAAATTAATAATCAAAATGTGTCCATAGCTTACCTACCTCATTAATGTTTCTGTGATTGTGAACCCGATTCCTGATCCTCCTCCAGTAACGAAAGCGACCTTGTCTCTATGATATTAATGTAAAATTAAACCAAGCTATTATTAATACATTACAAATTATCAGTATACATGTAGACCAAACAAAGACTAAATACAAATATCATCATTGTTAGAAATAAATAAAAAATGTCTACCCCAAACACCCCAGCTAAAGCCAGTGTCAAATGTCCTCACTATTGTACTGGCAAGTCCTGTAGAAGTAAGCTTAGCATTTTTGGTAAAAATCACATTTTTAACTCAAATTATTCTTGCATGATGTTTGGCTCCAAATAAGTCATGTCAAATGTAAAGGCTGTGGTAGTGCCAGAGCTTTTGCCCAGGTTATGTCATTATTATGTTTTGATGAATCCAAGTGTGTGAAAATATTGGATCCAACACATAATAATGATAAAATCGGATGCTTTACGCCCAATATTATTGGTCTCGCTATGAGTTTTAAAGAAGAAGGAAATTGCTATGCAGTTAGCCAAAGTTTGGCTGGACTAAAAAAAACCAGTAAGATTTCAAGACCTAGCCGTAGTAACAGCTTGGTAAGAAAGAAACAGTTAGATTTCAAGACCTAGCCTCACATAGTAATCGCGCGTAATGAGAATGCTTCATTTTGACATTAAAGAAAACCAAAAAAAAAAGTAATACCGTACTGACGCGAGTATAGTCCCACCCTGTTTTTGGGTGAACATTTTTCAAAATTGGGGGTGGGACTATACTCAATTTCAAAAAAAAAAAAAAAAATGTTTAAGTTTTTTATTTTTTCGGTTTTGTAGTGTCCCTGGAACTAGATCTAAATGCTAGGATCATTCATGGTTGACCTAAAATAAAAAATATAAAAAAATTCAAGATATTTTGTATTTTAATATGAAAATTGATAATTTGTATTCATGTCATACTCTATTAATGATTTCAAAATGCATTCAAATTCAATGCATTTTGAAATCATTAATAAAGTATGACATGAATACAAAGATCAATTTTCATATTAAAAATACAAAACATCTTGAATTTTTTTTTTTAAGGTCAACCATGAATGATAACATTAGGTCTAGAAATGAGACTCAAAGCGAAAAAATAAATAACTTTTTAATTTCTGAAATTTTTCGAAAATTTGGGGGTGGGACTTTACTCGAAGGTGGGACTATACTCGCATCAGTACGGTAATAACAAATTGTAAGAATTTGCTGCAAGGGCTTAATGCAGCCAGTCAGTGTGTAATACACACCCAGTTTTATAAACCCTGATTTTTGAATTTACACACCCAAACCTTCTTCAAATCCTACCTAAGACCAGCGTTCGAAATAGGGCCGGTCAGCCGGCCATTGGCCTGTAACTTTTTGGCCTGACCGGTAACTTTTCTGACTGGCATCTAGTTGCCAGCCCGGCTGGCGGTAACTTTTTAAGGTCAAGCCCGGCTGGCCTGTAACTTTTTGAGGTATATTTCGAACACTGCCTAAGACCTTGATTTGCTGTTTAAGTCCAGGGGGGGCACTTCAATATGAAATGGATATAGGTGTAGGGCTGGCACTTTCGCACTAAGGGGCATTCGGAGAGAGCAAAATGTAAAAAATATAGGCTCACTGGGTGAGAGCATGATTTTTGGCATTCGGTGAGAGCAAAATGTAAAAAATATGGGGTCATTGGGTGAGAACATGACCTTTTTCTTAAATGGAATCTTTGGGTAAGAGCCGAAACAGCGCCACAGAAACCTCGAAAATCGAATTTCTAGTTCTAAATGGCTTCAAATTTCTTTGTTTGTTCAAAATAAGTAACAAAATCAGTGATAAATGAAAGTTGCTGTTCAAATTGAACTTGTAAAGGTCTTTGGGTGACAGATCAAATGGAAAAATAGGGGTCTTGGGTGACAGAGCATGTGTTAAGTAAAAAAATATGGGGTCTTTGGGTGACAGCGGCGCTTAAAAAGGGGGTCTTAACAGCCCTACATACGCGTCACCTCCAAAGTGGGAGTCCCCCCCCCCCCGGGTTTAAGTGTAGTAAAGTATAGCCTTTTTGTTTTTCTTTTCCTTATTACACAGCCGTGACGTTAGTCACGGCTGTGTCTTTTTTCTTACAGGTTCTTTCTTCTTTCTTTCTTTCTTCTTTCTTTCTGCCGACCACTACATTTGCTCTAGCACTTACATGCTTACACCGATTTTGACCCAACTTGGTCACAACTATCATTGACCATGCCCCTATATGTCATATGAAACTTGTGGGGTCAAAGGTCACGCAGGGGTCATAGGGGTCAAAAACGTGATTTCAACTCAAAATGCTTCTTCTCTCACAGATTACGTAGGACAGTGACGCCACTTGCACACATGCATTGTTATTACCCAGTGTCTATGGGGTCCTCACAGATTTGGGGTCAAAAGGTCATTTAGGGGTCACTTCGGTAAAAAAGCGAAAAACCTTCAAAATTTTTTATTTGCTAAGAAAAACATAGGACAGTAACGGTATGTTCACACATAAATTGTAGTTACTCTGTGTATATGTGGAATTTTTTTATTTAGGGTCAAAGGTCATTAAGGGGCCACTTCCGATATAAAGCGAAATACCTTTAAAATGCTTCTTCTCCCACAAATTACGTGGGACAGTGACACCACTTGCACACATGCATTGTTATTACCCAGTGTCTATGGGGTCCTCACAGATTTGGGGTCAAAGGTCATTAAGGAGGCACTTCGGTATAAATTGAAAACCCTTCAAAAATTTTTTATTTGCTAAGAAAAACATAGGACAGTAACGATATGTTCACACATGAATTGGGGTTACCCAATTCATATGTGGTATTTTTTTATTTGGGGTCAAAGGTCATTAAGGGGTCACTTCCAGTCTGAGACGAAAAACCTTCAAAATGCACCTTCTGCTACAAGTAACATAGCAAAGTGGTGTCACGTGCACCCATGCATTGACATTAGCCAATGTCTATCGCGTTTTCATATATTTTGGGGTCAAAGGTCAATAGGGGCCACAACACGGCTGTGTTCGTGGTCTTAGACCACAGCTAAGTCTAGTTCTATTTTAGTTTTGTAAGGAATTTGGGAAAATATCCATGGATAATCCCTTACTTTTATGAAAATGCTGTTGTCCTTCGTTTTAAAATAATGAATGTAGCCACAAACTGACAAAAAAGATGTTATACATCAGTTCGGGGGCACTGCTAATTCAAAGACGTCTCTGATATCAAAAGGCGGGTCAGTGATTTCACATCTGGGGTCTGTGATATCACATACGTCGTCTTTTTTTTACAGTTTGGGGCTAGATGCAGCATATCGGAAAGAAGGTGACTGTATCGGAATATGCTTTCCTATGTTTAGCAAATATCTGCCTGTGCAAACATCATATCTATCTGTGCAAATTCTGACAAATGGTCCCAGAAAACACTTAGATTGGCAAAATCGAGCCATATCCAACGTTTTGAAGTAACAAAAATCCCAAGTCATGGGGGAGTGAATATTTTGGCAAGGCAAAAAAAGTAGGAACAATGAATTTTGGCCAGTCAGCGAGGGGGCAGGGGCGATTTTTGGCACGCATTGTGGCGGCAACTTCAAAAATATATTCAAAATGACTTGAAAATGGTAGGCCCCTACGGAAGCGTTCAGGCCTAACCTCGTGGCCTGACTCTACACACGTGCATGGGATAAATTCTGGAGGAGAAATATGGACACTTGTATTTTATTGATAGGGGTAGGGTTATGTTATGATTAGGTGGCTCAAAATAGATCAACAAATTACGGTAAACCAGGCGCGTGCCCCAGGGAGTGGGGCTTTGGGGCCTGCAGCCCCGGTCTTAAAAAAAATGAGGGAGACAGAGAGAGAAAGAGAGAAGGGAGAGGAGGGAGAGGAAGGGGAGTGATAGAGCAGTGGCATAGCCAGGCCCGTTTTTTTGCGGGTGCTGATTTTGAAAAAGTGTTTCTTTTTTTTTTTTTCCAGGGGCGATTTTGTAAAAAGTGGACCTTCTTCACAAACTTTGGACCTTTTTTGACTAAAAAGCATAAAAATAGTCCCAAACAAAAATGTTTGGTAGACTCATAACCGGTGCGATCTTACCTTTCCGATGTTGATTAAGATACTTCTTGCATCGATCCCGAGATGCGGAAAAAACCAATAGTCATTTTGTCCCACATAAATGAATAAATAACAAAACCCCGATCCCCAGTGGACTCACCCATTCGGTGACGTCACACACGATAATCATCCCTTATCCGACTTGGGCAGCCCCTACTCGGCCAAACTTGTAGGGGCGGCGGGGTCGGGATAATCAACATCGGAAAGGTAAGATCGCACGGTTATGAGTCTACCAAACATTTTTGTTTGGGACTAGACTCAGTACACCGGTCGATCTTACCGTTTCGATGTTGATTAAGATACTTCTTGCATCAACATCTGAAAGATCGATCTAGCAAGTAACCGACGGATGGAGGTACAAGATTGGCCAGCATCTGATAAGGATCGGGAGAGTGGGTAGCATGGTAATCGCGAGGTCAAACTATTTCCCCCCCTCACGGCCGGGAAACAGAAAGACTACGTGAACAGACAAAAACCCCTGAACTGAAAGTTCAGTGGTTAAGAATAGAAACACTGGTTCTTACCATGTTGGAATTCTGATTGTCCGCAACACACCTGATACCCAACCACCATATTATCTCCCAGAATAGCCCTGGAGAACTTATCGCCTGGTCGTTGGTTTACGCGTTTTTTGTAGTAAACCGTGGAAAAGGACGACGGGTTCTTCCAAGACACAGCCTGACAAATCTCTTCTATGGGGACCCCCTATGGTAGGCCCACGAAGATGAGATAGATCTGGTTGAGTGGGCCTTGGGGCGGCGTCTTTTGCCGCCCCGAGTCCACCAACACCTGGACCAGCCACCGTGCCAGAGTCTGTTTAGCGGCTGGACCGTGCGGTTCTGCGTGAGTGATAAATAAGCGGTCATGAGCCCCTCTTAAGGTGTGTGTTCGGCCAAGGTAGTGCTGTAAGCGCCCTCACCGGGCACCACAACCTGTCTTGGCTATTGATGAACCCTGCCCAATACTGGGGAGGAAGAGGGCGAAGTGTCGGAATGTACTTCGCTCATTTTTGCAAGGAAATCCGGGCGAAGAAACAGCGTCGCTCCGTTGTTAGTAAACACGGAGGCTGACTTGAGACTGCGTGCAACTCTGAGCAGCGCCGTCCGAAAACGCCAGAAGAAAGGCCGCCTTAAGAGTGGCGTATTTAAGGGTCGCTTTGACAGGGGCTCAAAAAGGGGACCCTTAATATACTCCAAGACTGTGTTGAGGTCCCATGGAGGGACCACCTTCCTTGCCGGCGGGCGCTCGTTGAACATACCGTCGAGAAGAAGACTTAGGGACCCATCTGAATTGATAGTCGACCCGTCTTCAAATCCCGATGAATCGAGAGAATGGCTGACTTATAGTTGGCTATCGTTGCCTGCTGAAGTCCTGACCTGAACTTTTCTGTCAGAAAATCTGCCACTAGAGGCACAGGGGCTCTAGTGGGAGATGTATTCTCTCATCGCACCATGCGTAGTAGGGAGCCAAACGCTGACTATCCGTACGGAGGGTAGCATCTCGTCCACCCCCGGCGATGAGAGAAGCAGCTTCTGATGAAAAGCCTCCCTCCGCCGCGCGTTCCCTGATAAGGGCCATGCAGCTAACTGCAGGTGCTCTAGTGGTAGACTTGGTACCTCTCCTCCGGGCATCCGGAGTAGATTTGGTAACTCGGGGAGTACTCGCGGCTGAGCCGCTAGTAGATCCACCATCGGTCGAAACCACAGGTGTTTCGGCCAGAGCGGTGCTATCAGAATGCCGTTGCAATCCTCCCTCCCGATCTTGGTCACCACCCTTGCGAGCAGTGAGATCGGGGGGAAAGCGTAAGCAGTCATTCCTCCCCAGTCTCCGGACAGAGCGTCCCCGGCGAATGCCTGTGGGTCTGCGACCCTTGAGCAATACACGGCAGCTGATGATTTCGATGAGATGCGAACAAATCTATCGAGGGTGGTACATCACCTCGAAGATCGTCTGGGCGACCTGCGGAGCAAGGGACCATTCTGTAGGTCCCGACACCTTTCCTCGTGACAGATCGTCCGCGAGGATGTTGGTGACTCCCGCTATGTGCATCGCTCTCAACGTAATCTGCCTGGCCTTGCACCACCCTATCAGGCGAAAAGTGCGTGCAGGCATAACCGTGGTGACCTGGTGCCCCCTTGTCTGTTGAGGTAGGCCACCACGGTTGTGTTGTCTGTTTGGACAACGATATGAGATCCCACGATCACCTTCTCGAAATGCTGGAGAGTTCTCTCCACTGCCCAAAGTTCGAGAAGGTTGATATGGAACTCCGTCTCCGTGGCCGACCATAGGCCGAGACTGAGTCCCGTGGATGTGGCCCCCCAGCCCAGCTTTGACGCGTCGGTCGTCACTACGTGGCCGCACCGCTGGTGCAGGAAACCTGACACCTTGAGTCAAATTGGGCTGATGGGTCCACCACCAGAGTTCCTCTCAGCGATCTCCGACATCGGAACCGCGCGGGCTATTGGGATCCGACGGGGCCTGTAAAAGGCTAGAAGGTGTAGTTGTATAGGCCTCATGTGAAAGCGGCAGTGCGGTACGGGGTCCACCATACTGGCCATAAGGCCCAAAACCTTCATCCATGCCACAGCGGGTGCCCCCTCTGACTCGGCCAAGAGTCGGGCACACCTCGCCATGTTCGTCACCCTCTCGGGTGAGGGCACCGCGATCCCCTCCTTGAGGTTGATCTGGGCCCCTAAGAATAGTGGTGTCTCGTCGGGACCAGATTGGATTTCTTGGCGTTGATCAGAAATCCCAGGTCCCGCACCGTCACGGACTACTAACTCCACGAGACACTGTGTCTCCAGCGGGTGCGTCCGTAAATGAACCAATCGTCCAGGTAGCAACACATGTTGACTCCCCTGCGCTTCAGGTGCGCTGCCACCGCCCTGACCAGGAGTGTAAACACTCTGGGGAGGTGGACAAGCGAATGGCAGGCATCGAAACTGGTAAGTTTGACCCTGTACCTTGAAGCGTAGAAACCTCTGATCTTGAGGTGCGATCGGAACATGCAGATATGCGTCCGAGAGATCTAGCGATGCCGCCCACATACCCTTGATGGGGCAGGCTAGCACCGGCGAGTCTCCATTCTGAACCTCTTGGGCCTGATGAACTCGTTCAGCGGCTTGAGGTTCAGAATGGGCCTCAATCGCCGGTCTTCTTTGGAGCCAGAAAAAGCGTGCTCCAAAACCCCTTGGTGAAAGGGGGTAGACCGGGACAATCGCTTGCCGTGAGAAGCTGAGTGACCTCTGACAGTAGTGCCCGACGCTGGGGGCCGTCTGGCGGCACTACCGTGGACCTCTGAATCGTGCAGGCGCACGAGGGGTGGCTGGTAAATTCCAGCCTGTAACCCCCACTGACCACTGACAATACCCAGGCGCCGGTGAGATGGCATGCCATCTCTGGGCGTAATGCAATCAGCGGCCGCCCACAGGGGAATCCCTGTGGAAGTCAAACCTGCCGGCATGGACTGTCGACCGCCCGTGCCCTCAGGACCGATCTGGTTTGCCACCCTTAGAAGAACGGCTCTTCTTGGGGGCTTGCCATCTGGTCCAGCACTACTCTTGCGCTTCCCAGATTTCTTGGGAGGTGCTGGAGTAGCCTCGGGCTCG